>NW_015505785.1:460034-518236 GCF_001515645.1 Sinocyclocheilus grahami
ATAATGCACCTGGCTGCTAGCGCTCACTGCCGGGTCATTACAATACCAAACCATGCACGCAGCAGCCGCTGCTTTAGTTAAAATAACAGTGTTCTGTGAATGTTGATGCTTTAATAACAAATACTTATCGGGAGCGTGTTTGCTGGGATTTCATAAATGTAATGGAGAATAAAGTAACAGTAACTAGTAATTACTAATTACTTTTGAAATAAAGTAATCAGAACAGTAACATGATTACTTTTAAAAGGAGTAATCAGTAATTTAATTACATTTTCAGAGTAACTTGCCCAACACTGCCCACTAAAATGTCTTTACATCAAGGACCCGATCATGGAACACTGCACAGTACAAGCACAGCATTGAGCTTCTTGAGTCTGTTCAGTAAAGAGTGTTTTGATTGGTGGATTGGAACATCCTCCAAAAAAAGATATTTATGAATCTTAACCTGCCAGGAAGGTCTCAAAAATACCACACACAAATTCAAAGCGGTCCACGCACATGTGACCATGATGCAAACATGAAATATCATACATACAGAAGTAGTTCTTTACAGGTTTTTATTCGGTTGCGCTGCTTTTCCACAGTTTTTTCTATGTGAGCCTGGACGTGTTTGACTAGGTGTGTTTTCAGAGCCACACTGCACCGCAGACGTATGCAGTGTAAATTGTCTAAGCATTAATGGTAGGGAAAGCCCCTTATACTGGAAAGCGGCCACGTAAGAAATGTTTCTTGAATGTTATAATACATTGAAGAATGATCATATTACTTTTTACATACGCCATGTGACTTGTAAATGCGAAAATTTTTCGCATTGCCTGAAAAATGGAATGGGTAATGGAAACGCACCTACTGTTGCGCTCGCATCTATTGCAGCGTCTCATGCATGAAATAGCATTCCAAAAAACGCTGCTCTTAAGTTAAAAGAAGTTCAACTCCCAACTACCTGCAATTTTTTCCTATTCCACTGCCCGCATCGCATCTTTGTCAACACAAAAGCGCATTCTGCATGAATGGCACCTTATGGTCAATCAAGTACACTGACATGCAGGTGGAAAAGGGGATCATTCTTTTCTCTTTACTGTTAACATTGGCATATTGTCAAAGTGTCTAATTCTGACATTTGGTAATATTTCCATTCAAAATCGCGATTCCTCGATTTTCTAAAAAATAAAATTGTGGCAAAACATTAAATTCAAATGAATTGATCAAATCTGATAAATCGCCCAGCCCTAGCTGTCACATACATTGAGAATATCTAAACTGTAAACCTTTCTCCCACTTCCTGCGCAAACATCAGTATCTTTCCACCCGCGTTCAGCAATTAAAACTTGTCTGGAGCCACTTTTAGCTGCGTCAGGTCCTGCATATTCCGTGGCCCAGGGCAGTTCAGCTCCAACCCTAATCTAACTCAACTAACCAATCTAATCAAGATCTTAATTACAGGCAAGTGTGTTTGATTAAGGTTCGAGCTAAAGCTCTACAGTCAGCTTACAATACTTCTGGGAAACGCAGCCCTGAGATATAAAATAACATTTAGTCGTTTTTAAGTAAATTCTATTAATATTTTATTGAAGATTCACTTTTCAGTTTGCAACTTTGTCATAATTTGGTAAGCAAAGTAGCCAGGCCATTTATCTATGCTGGTAAAAAATCTTTCGTTTTTAAAGTGAGGTTATTTAATTTATGGTTCTGGTACTAGATTTTAATACAGCCATTAAAGTTATAAAATGCACAATATATGAATAGATATGATGTGAATCATTGAATCGCATATCACTGCAGCAACTACAGAGGACAACTAATATTAACTTTTGCTTACTGTACTCCTTATTACTAATGTGAGAGACTTGTTTCTGGCAGAAAGATCTAGAAATGTCTGGGGCCTTATGAAATCATTAAAAAATTTTCCCCCAAATTCCATGTTTTACATGAACGTTTTCTGGAATCAGGATTAATTGTTTGATTTAAATTAAAAGGAAGTCTAATCAAATGATAACTTGTACAATTTAATAATTTATTAACATTTTAACAATAAAAGGGCCCTGTAAAATGTTTTATTTGTATTATTTTTTCCCCATAAATTTTTTTTTTTCAATACATAATATAAAAACTGGTAATCAAATGAATGCATAAACTTTAACAATTTATTTCTTCTTTTTTTTTTTTTATGTCATTTTAAATGTGAAATTTAAATGTTAAATTTTAACGGTTAATAATTTCTTCTTTTTTTTGGCAAAACCAAAGTGCTGCACAACAGAGGTTTACAGTTTAAATAAAAACACTGAAGAAAAATTTTGTAATTTTTCGGTAACGCTTTAACTAACATTTAACTAATGGAACCTTATTGTAATGTATTAACTAACACGAACAAACAATGAACAATACATTTATTACAGTATTTATTCATCTTTGTTAATGTTAGTTATTGAAAATAGTTGTTCATTGTTAGTTCATGTTAATTCACAGTGCATTAACTAATGTGAACAAGCACAACTTTTGATTTTAATAATGCATTAATAAATGTTGAAATTAACATGAACTAAGATTAATAAATGCTGTAGAAGTATTGTTCATGCTTAGTTCATGTTAACTAAAGTAGTTAACTAATGAACCTTATTGTAAAGTGTTACCAATTTTTCTTTACTTTTTTTTTAATTACAAGTAATAACAGTTATACCGTTTTTGTACATTATACTGTACAATGTATCCCTGTCAAAAATTCTGTGTATCTGATAGTTTTCTCAAAGTGAACAGCTGGTGAAATGACTCTAAATATGAATTTCATGTGTTCATCTCCTCATATAGTGCAGACATTGAAAACACCATGAGCATCACGCATGCTTCAATATGTGTAGTAGACGAAACTGTGGCATTCATTCACATTTCTCCGAATCATTTTCAGCAAAATTTCTTTTTTGGGTGACATTAATTGGTTCACTTGATGCACTAAATAGGTGACCACATGCGCAGAATAAAAAAGTTGCATACATACACAGGCGCACACATAATGCATGAATTCATGCATATTGAGACATGTTTTCTTCTCATGTAATGACAGAAACATACAAAATGTGGACCAATGTATACCTGAGTTAATTTGATATATAAAACGTTTCTTATAATGTCAAACTGTGCCAAAAATCATTTTTGGTGCAATATGGCTTTGACATCCAAATGCAATGGCGTTTCTGCCATGTCTATAAGAAATGAATCATTTAAATTATTTGAAATTGTTAGATACTTTCATTTTAAATTGATTTACATTGCATTCAAGCTATACATTTGGTATCCGTTGGAATCGAACCATTTGTGCTGTTAGCGCCATGCTTGTCTGAGAAAAAAATGTTCGCCCAAGTCAGTTCAGCATATGTCTGTTTGTGATGTTTGGCGCGTGCGCTCTCAAAGCCGTTATCAAACAGCCATGTTGAGTCTCTGAGACAGAAATGACTCAATATCGCACCGAAATAAGGATATATATTTCCACGACAGGCTGAACATAAGCGCGTCAACACGGCTGTCATCGAAAAGGTAAATAGTCTGCATGCAGTGAAATTTGTGTAATGCTGTGGTAAAGAAGGCTGGTTTTGGGACGAGGAAGCTGTGTGGAGAAAACTCATTACTTTTATTACACTGTGCTTTCAGAAGTGTGTTTGTATGCTGTAACGCATTATATGATCACTGAATGTTTGATGCTAGTAAATTCTTTATTAGTTAGCAGGTGCTGTGTGCTGAATAGCGGGCATAATATCTTTTAACCAATGGATCATATGGTATCTCTTACTTAGAAATATCCTAATATAATGACAAGCCGGTTTAACATCATCTAATCACTTGCAGAATGTGAATTATAATTAATGTGACTCAAAATAATTTCATTTTTTTCTGTTAAAATGCTATATGTATATATATATATATACACACACATATGTTTGCATTGTTACAAAATATTGGTATCCCTAATGGAGTTCATCCCAATGTTTTGTAACCAAAAAGCAATTTCTATCAAAAAAAAAAAAACAACTTTATTTTATTATTGATATCTGTATGGCTGAATTTTCAGTTTTATATAATTGACTTATATAATTGATTACTTGCTTGAAATGTGAGTAGCCATGGATCCAGGTTGTTGCCCTGCATAGGGCCCGAGATGCTGGGATAGGCCTCAGCATCCCTGTAGTCTCAGCCTCAGACGTCACGCACTCGGCTATGTGAGACTAGCATCCCTGTGACCCCATGCATCCCTACCTTGGACAAGCAGTTTGCAAAATGGATTTCAATGGAAGTTCTTATAGTACAACAATTATTGCGCTGATATAAAAACTGCTTTTGTAACTAGTGAAAACAGAATTCCTCATGCTTTACATTCAATTTTAACTAGTAAAACACTTTGAAAATCTAAAAGGAAGGTTGATGGTTGCACAAAAATTTCTCCCAGTTCCCTGCCTGGACCTGTGAGGAGACCAGTGTGAGAACAGGCATGCTTGCAGTTTAAAGGCAGTGGTGAGGGTTCTCCATTAACTTCAGATGAGCCTCATCATACACTGCTAGCCCTTTTTGTCCCAGTGTCCCTCTTCACACACACCCACTCGGGCCTGAAGGCCATCTGTTCTGTTACAAGGGGGGGGGGGAAATAGAAACACATACTTCTTTAATGGCATTATATGTCGTACTATTGAGAGGTTGTTCTCACTGGAATTATTTCAATAGCCAAACTCGTTAATCAGGTGATGTACGCACAATTTATATCCTGTGATTGATTAAATGTCAAACTTTCTTGCCATATAACAGAGCACTGGGGAAAGAAAAGCCTTCAACTTCATTCAGCTGCATCTTTTGATATTTAATTCTTTAAAACAAGTTTATTCGGTGTATTTAAACATCATATCTGCTCATTTGCAAAACTTGCACAGTTTTTTGGTCCGTTTTTTAATTTTTTTTTATTTTAAGCATTTATTGTGCAATAAATGAAGTGGGGTGTTTCTAAGCAAAACTAGTGCAGTGCACACATACAATTGAATGAAAACAGCCAATAGCCAGGGCCTATTCATATTCCTGCTGATCTTTATGTAGAAACCATTTCAGATAAGAAAAAATGAAACCCTAGAAATGTCAAATAAAAAATGTACAGTAATTTGTATTTGTTAGATGACACACTAACACATGAACAGAGAACCAAGAAAAACATCGATCACTGGATTTGATCCATACCAGGTCCCAGAAACCAAGTTAACAAAGAACCTACCAAAACAAACATTCATGGACATTTATATATATTTAACCCACAATTTATATACCGGTGCTATATGGAGATGGATTGACTTAATTTAAACCATTTATGATGTTTCTTCTTGTTTACCTCTGCTCATGTCTTTTGGAATCCAATAATGTGCCCTGCTAATGGCCACACATATGTTGCTTGAGTGGAAAAGTCATGTGAATGAAACGGATGAATATAGCTTTTTTTAACCATTATACTGCGGTTATACAGCATAAATAATATAAATGTAACATTGGTCTTTATGTACTCCTACTTTAATTGTATCTGCCACTTTTAAATGTTAAATAGATGTCAAATGTAAAATTTAAATGTAAAATCAAAACAGCTATCCCTGACTTAAACTTCATATATTTTAATCAAAGTTCACATTAAAGTTTGAAAGTCTTCCATTGACTTGCACTGTTAGAATGTTCAGCATTCAAACACTCAGCGTCTGGAAAGCTGAAGATGTCATAATGTTCTGTCTGCTTTAGCTGATGATGTCAGCTGGCTCTTTTGTTCTATTCCACAGTTTTCCTTTTCTGAGAAAATTTTTTAAAAATGCTTTCCTTTTGCTTTATATCAAGTACTGGTATTTTCTTGAGAAAATGCTAATCTAACTGCAAACTTAAAAAAAAAAAAAAAAAACTGTATTTGCATGGTATTAAAAAAACAATTTTACTGTAGTTCTTATTGAGGATCTTCATTATACTGAAGCAAATACATTAGAGAGAGTCCACTCAAAAAAACATGAGCAGTTTGTCATCATTCATTCATCCTCATGTCATTCCAAACTTGTTTTGACTTTCTTTCCTTGTGGAACATGCAAAAAGATATTTTGAGAAAGGTCTCAGTGGATTTTGTCCATATAATGGAAGTCAGTGGTAACCAAAAATTCTTACTTTTTGGGGGGGGTATTCCGCAGAAGAATGAGGTTGAGGGTGAATAAATAGATAAATAATTGATGAATAAAATTGGGTGTTTAACTTTATCAAGTTTAAAATTTTTAGTTCAAACACAACCTAATCAATGCAAAGCTTTGCTACAGGTGACACAGAGTTGGTGCAAAAGTTATTCACACACACATAAATATACATGTGTGGGTTGTGAATTAGCTTAAAGGGGTCCTATTATGCTCTTTTACAAAGTCTTAATTTTGTCTGCGTTGTAGTCCAAACGAGTCGTTCGTTGTAGTTTTTGAAAAGTGATTTCTGTTAAATAAAATATCTCCCTTTGAAGTGGACTTTGAGCTTTGTAACTCTGCAGATCTTTTTTATGCTCAAACAGCAACATTACAGACTAACTAAAGCTGAAAAAGTGAAAAAGCATAATAGGACCCCTTTAAATAATATCCTCTTGACAAAGTCTCAGATTTACCACTTGATTTACTTTTCCCCACAGCCATCCAGAGGTGCTTCCATCTTCTATGGCCCCTTCCCTGTAGCCAGCACTTTCTGCAAAACTGTTCTCATCAGATAATTAATTTGCAATATAGTAAACACAGTGCTGAACTGTGTGTCATGTCAGGACCTGTGGCGAGTCGCGCCAGAGTCTACGCTGAGGTCAACACACAACGGCCCAGAGAATACTGGGATTATGAATCGCATGTTATTGAGTGGGGGTATGTATAACAAAATATATCAATTTTTTTAATTAGAATATTTATTTATTAGAAGCAGTAACATTTTTAAAGTGGCGAACACAATCGATTTGCATAGTTTTGTTACGTTCATGTTGTGTTTGTGTTACATTTTTTTCGCCCTTGAGGAAAAGCTCCAGGAATGTTACCAGAATCGACTAAATAGAGGCGATTATCAGGGGCCCTGCACATTTTTGTTTTTCCTTTTCAGTTCATTGATTAAATGCTTCTGCTGTTCTTATTGTACTCTTTTCACTGATGCGGTTCAGACTTGCCCTTCTGGAGCCATTAGCAGTTAATGCTTGTAGAAGAGCTCTTTTGACTTCAGTTTTGCCTTCAACATAAATTTTGTTTGATATTGTTGGCTGATCACATGCTGTTTCAGTCAGTTTTTGTTTTTTTAAAACAATTGTTAGGACCAATTTACTCAATACTTAGGTCACTTTTTCAAAACCCTTCACATAGTGAGCACAACAGTAGTGTATGTGGACTAAACTGTGGATCATTTATCATTTCTTTAGCACAGAATAAATTCAGTGACTACAGCTTTCAAATTACATGAATTCTTTTCTCACCCAGACACAACCACCACTAAATCTCTATGAACCTACAGGCCAATTTGCACTTTTACATGCTCTTTTCAAAACTGTTACACTTAAATTCAAAACACATTTGAGTAATACCATATTGAAATATATTGAAAATTTAGAAAATGAAATTGTATCAAAACAATTAGAGAAGCTAAACACAGTCAGGTGTTAGACTTTCATTACATTTATGCAGAAGGGAAACACGTAGGAATAATGTTGTACTGTAATTCAAGCATAGACCGCGTGACATATACTGCAGTGAATTCTAAACAGTTGACACTGGCATTCTTGTTTTTTAAATAAATGTTACAAAAACATAATATGCTACCTCTTTGTGATTTTTGGTCAGTGTTTTATGAGTGACAAAGTGACACACTTCAACACAGTCAGGTGTTAGACTTTCATTACATTTATGCAGAAGGGAAACACGTAGGAATAATGTTGTACTGTAATTCAAGCATAGACCGCGTGACATATGCTGCAGTGAATTCTAAACAGTTGACACTGGCATTCTTGTTTTTTAAATAAATGTTACAAAAAACATAATATGCTACCTCTTTGTGATTTTTGGTCAGTGTTTTATGAGTGACAAAGTGACACACTTTGCTAGTGTAATGGAAAAATTAGTTGATTAGATACATTGTCTGAAGTGATTTGGTAGTTTTTGTACACTTTAAAGGAGACATATTATGCCCCTTTTTACAATATGTAACATAAGTCTCTGGTGTCCCCAGAATGTGTCTGTGAAGTTTCAGCTCAAAATACTCCACAGATCATTTATTATATCATTATGAAAATGCCTATTTTGAGTGGAAGCAGAAACACGCTGTTTATCGTGCCTTTCTTTATGAAAATGAAGGCATATAAATGTGGCATGTTGGTGTACCCGTCCAGAGTTATCTGTACCTTTAAAGAATATGTTGTTAAAGGGATAGTTAAAAAAAGAGTAAATTAAAATGAAAAGAGTAAAAAAGAGTAGATTTTGTGCATCTGTGTCACCTCTGACTGTGATTTTTATACTGAGAAGCGTGTGTGTTAAAGGGATAGTTCACCCAAAAATGAAAATGTGATGTTTATCTGCTTACCCTCAGGGCATCCAAGATGTAGGTGACTTTGTTTCTTCAGTAGAACACAAACGAAAAAATTTTACTCAAACCGTTGCAGTCTGTCAGTCATATAATGGAAGTGAATGGGAATCACGGCTTTGAGAGTCAAAAAAATACACAAACAAAACCAAATTAAACCCTGTATTTATGTTATATTAAATACAGTATTTTGTGTTATATTTTTTACCTCTTACACACCACAATGTCCAACATCATGACGCGTGTACGTGCTCTGGCATAGTAGACATAGAAATATATAGTATATATGTCTATGTCTACTATGCCAGAGCACGTACATTCACCGGATGTTGAACATTGCGTTGAATCAGAGGTAAAAAACGATATAAATACTGTTCAGTTTCTTGCACAGACCGAACGTTTCGTGTCTTTACACATCAATGTATCGTCACGAGCCACAGGGTTTAATTTGGTTTTGTTTGTGTATGTTTTTTTGACTCTCAAAGCCACGATTCCTATCCACTTCCATTATATGACTGACAGACTGCAACGGTTTGTGTTAAAAATCTTAATTTGTGTAGAAATATGTTTTTAAACAATTATTAAAAACAATCAAAGTATAAAGTAATGTTGCGTAGTTCTAAAAAGGAACATTTGAATGTAAGCATAAGATAGAGTCTTGCTTGGAGGTTTAAAGTTTCAATAAGCCACTGAAGTTGCTGCATGTATACTTATCATTAGCATGTATGCAGCAGTATAGCATTACAGCATTATTTATACAGATAGACAAACAGACAGACAGAGTTTCATCTCATGTTTCAGTTGCGTCTCATTGACTGGGGACTGGCTGAATTCTATCACCCAGGACAGGAGTACAACATCAGAGTCGCCTCTCGCTACTTTAAAGGACCAGAACTACTGATAGATTACCAGGTCAGACTTCACATCTGTGCATAAAGATGTCTAACTGAAAACATATTTTATAAAATATAGCTTAAATTGTTTTTACTAAGGGATTAAAATGTCTAGTGAGCCACTTGAAAAGTCTTTACAACCTTTAAAACTTGCTGAAACTGGCAACGCCTCTTTAAAAATTGCAATAGCATTTGGAAATCTGAAACAAATCACTTGTATTCGGTCATTCCAGATGTATGACTACAGTCTTGATATGTGGAGTCTTGGTTGTATGCTGGCCAGTATGCTCTTTAGGAAGGAGCCATTCTTCCATGGGCATGATAACTATGACCAGGTGAGTATAATCGGGAACTTGATAAATGGATAGTTCAGTGGACAGTTGTTTGATAATTAAAGGAATATTGTGTGCTTTTATAAAATGATAAGCCTCACATAATAAAACTCATTGTCCCTATTTACTTTTACCATTGGTAATTGCCACACTCTAACCATGTTTGCTTTAAAAAAAAAATAGAAAGCAGTAGAGAACCAGTACTAAAGGCCTGTTAACACCAAGGACGATAACTATAACAATAATGGCAGCACTTTATTTTACAGTCCTGTTTTGCTTGTACATAACATGTACGTATTATATCAATTATAATAACTGGGTAATACTAACCCTAAACCTTAACCCATGTAGTTACCTTATATTACCAGTACTTTTTAGGGTAAGTACACTGTAAGTACACGTACTTTAAAAAATAAAAAGTACACATACTGTAAAAAAAATGTTATCACAATAACTGTAATTATAAAGTTTTAATAATCATTCTAAATCCACAAGAATAACGACACAGAGGAACAATATCGCTGGAATCACTTTAATTTTTTATTTTTCCAGTTGATAAAACAATTTTAAAAAACACTGACAGCCAATCAGAATCCACCTAACTTTAAAAAGCTCACGCATTTAAAGCAGCACTATGTAACTTTTTCTGTGTTAAAAATTTGCAAAATGTATATAATGAGCGAGTACATCATGAATTAATCTTCCAAACCGTGTTTTTGTCTTATTCCGAGTCACTACGGTACACTTATAATAAGTACTTATATTTGGACTATTGTAGCCTGGTCGGGTCTTCACCGCTGCGGAGTAACACATACCTGCGTGAATCGCCGTAGACGTAAACTTAGAGAAGAAGCTCCGGTTGGAATGTTCTTCCGCGGGATGTGTGCAGCTCTGTTTATTAACCGCTAGAGCGCCAAAAGTTACATAGTGCTGCTTTAAAGCGGTAGACTATATAAACTGCAGTGTGTGCACATAATAAACAGAGCGTTATTGTCCTTTGGTGTGGACATCGTATGGTTATAGTTATTGTTCTTGTCATGAACAGGACTTGACTGTGGAATTAAAAAAGATGAACTCTTACAACAAAGTGCAGTGCTTGCAACATAACACTGTATTGAATTTCAATACAGTAAGTTCAAGTATTTCTAATATATAGTAACATGAACACTGTAACATAAATGAATGCAGTTGTTGGTCTTTACTTTTGGAGTTGTATTGACTGAATTAATTACAATGTTCCTATTTCTTCAAAGTTGGTGAGAATAGCTAAAGTTCTTGGGACAGAAGATCTTTATGATTGCATTGATAAATACAACATTGAGCTGGAGCCTCGATTTAATGACATTCTGGGAAGGTGAGTCCTCCGTATGCCTCTTCCTTTCATAACCTGGCATTGTTAGCACGGTGTTCTTTAATTTGATTTCAGCCAATTTACATTTACCTCATGTTAGACATTCCCGTAAGCGATGGGAGCGGTTCGTTCACAGTGAAAACCAACACTTGGTCAGTCCTGACGCTCTTGACTTTCTGGACAAGTTGTTGCGTTACGACCATCAGACCAGACTGACTGCAAGAGAGGCCATGGAGCACCCCTACTTCTGTAATAGCATTTGAAATATTACATTAGCACCAGGTCTATTGAATTACTATGAAGAGATTTTCATTTGATTCTATACATTTACACTAACAAATATTAGTATTTTTAAGTAATTATGAAATCTTGCCCCTTGCCTTAGTCCCTGTTGTGAAAGATCAGTCTCGCATCGCAGGATCAACTACTGTGCCAACAACTAACACTGCAGTGAGCACTGCCACTATGATAACAGGTGAGCTACCGAGCATATATCAAACTCTTTGCATGCTTTAAAATGTAATTATAATGATATGATTATTAAAACACACACCCACATTTTTGTTAGATTTTGTCCATAGAACTTGACTTGCTTTAAATCTGGAAAATTCCTTTAAGCACAGTTCACACAATCAAGAACAACAGAATTATGCTTTTATACTGATTAAAAATTATAAGCAAATTAATTTGTACTTTACAACTTTGTGCCAGTAAGTGGACCTGGTCAGGTACTGTTCAGAAGTTTGGAATCAGAGAGGTTTTTTGTTGTAGTTCTTGTTGTTTGTTTGTTTTTTTTAAACAAAGAAAGAAATTAATACTTTTATTTAGCAAAATATGCATTAATAGATCAAATGACTCAAAGGTGATCAAAACACTTTTACATTGGTAACTAATGAATGCTATTCTTTATGGAATTCAACTTAAAAAAAAAAAGGTAAATGTGACTTTTTAGTTCACAACTGACTTTATTCTCACAGTTTTTTTAAATCTCAGAACTGCAAACATAACCTTGCAATTCCGAGTTTACATCTGACTTTTTTCTTTTAGTTCTGAGTTTATATCTCATGGTTATGTTTTTTCCACAATAGAATAAAAAAAAAAAAAGGTTATTGCTTATATCTCTTAATTCTGACTTTCTCAGAATTGCAAGTTTACGTTTTATGCAATTTGGGGATTATATCTCACGATTCAGTCTTTTATTGAAGTCTGAATTTTGAGATATAAACTCAGAACTGCAAGAAATAAGTCAGAATTGTGAGATAAAAAGTTTCAATTACCTTTTTTTTAACTCTTGGCGGAAGTTTCCATAGTTTTTTCAAATTTTATTCATCAAGGATTTTCTTGAAAGAGCTCTGAAATAAATGTATCATGGTTTCCAGAAAAATATTAAGCAGCACAATGTTTTCAACATTGACAATAAGAAATGTTTATTGAGCACCAAATAAGCATGAATAAGATTCCTCTTTTTTCCGTCTACTTCACTAGGAATAGCTGCGCTTCCAGCCTCCACAGCTCTAGGGTCCCTGACGGGTTCCCCCATTCTCATGGCTCCCAGCAGCCTAAACACTCCAGTGCCTGCAGCCACGGGGGCCGCTCAGTGATGTCACCGTACCCGTCAGTCCACATCAAACCTGCTGAGGATCTCTGGGACTGTTGTTACATAGAGCTCTTCGGCACCACAAGCCCTGTTTACCCGGCAGTGCAGCATGAGTTTATCTGAAATTGAATGCACTTCATCATGAGATGTTCACCATCATGCATTCACCTCAGGCAAAAGTGCGCAGGATGTGTTTGAGAGCTTATTCACAGAAAGAGAATCATCACGTGTGATATTACATACATTGTCCTGCCATTAAACAGCTTAGCTTTACTTGAAAATGGATGGACTATTTGGAGCAAGTGAAGCATGCGGTAGCACAGTATTTCTGTCAGCAGTCAATGAGCAAATCCTCTCTCAAGTGTGAAATGATACTGCCGTTATACAGCTGTGGCCGTAGTTCAGAGTGTGTATTGGTGCTGTTTACTGTAGCTCACGTCAGGTCACACCAATCGCCTTTACTCAACACACAGCAGTGTCTTTAGCTCCTCTCACTGTGGACGTCCCGTATAAATGGCAATGCTGTGGCATTTTTTATATATATATATATATATATATATATATATATATATATATATATATATATATATATCAAACCATATTATCATACTTTTACCATATTATGGTAGATGAACACAACTGCTGCCATTCCGATAACTCCATACACAAAGAATATTCCCGATAGGCCTATCACATCTGAGAAAAATGAGAGTCGTTGAAATCTGATAAATTATTTGCAAATACATTTCATATGATGACAACTGACTTTGTGTGTGGCCGTGGTTGTTGTGCATACCTGTTATACTCAAGAAAGAAAAGGTAACTATGAGGTTGGCCCCCACGTTGAAGCAGTTGATGAATGAATAGGCTCTTCCCCTGACTTCCTTTGGAAATATCTCACTTAGCACAAGCCATGTCACTGTGAACCAAACATGCAGTTTCATGCAATTAAAGTAGTAGCTGTTGTATAGCATGAAACATTGGTAGATGATGGAATTTCTGTGCCAATAGATGCACCAAGCAGCTATTTGGACATCACTGTTTTGACAAATGTTTATCAAAACACACTGGAGATAATGTTAACTGTATACTCAAACTGATAAGACAGTTATGTTTGGTGCTGCCAGTGGCACTGCATCTTTAACTACAGTAAATGTAGGTATCACTCCAAGAAAACTTACTTGGTCCAAAGCTGACTGAGAAGGCACTCACAACTGTCATCATACAGATAAAAATAATCCACTTATACATGTCCTCTGAGTGTGAAGAAATATTTGAATCATGTGTTTCACGCCCAGTAGATGGAGTGCTTTGATTGACCAAGATGTTGCCCATGTTTTCTTGATTTTCAGCCGGTGAGGTCAAATTTGAATGTGGTTCTAATGAAGTGCATTGTTTTGTTGTATCAATCACTGACTGTCTGCACAAGAAACCAGTAAGTATCAATCCTATAGCCAGCACTGTGCATCCACCAATCAAGAGTGATCTTCGACCAACCTTGTCTGAACATATCATTGCCAACAGAGTAGCAATGACTTTGACTATACCCAGACCCACTGACGCAAGAACTGCAGACGCGTTGCTCTGAAATCCCACAGAGAAAAGGATGGTGGAAGCGTAGAAGAGGACATTTGGCTGACCTGTGAATTGTTGACTGAGCACCAGCCCAAGACCAATGGCGGTTCTTCTCAACATGTTGTCTTTGGTTTTGAAAAGGTCAAACACACTATATTTAACTTGTTCTGTTGGGTGCTGATTCGACATTTCCCCTGCTAATCTATCAGATTGCTGGCTATCGTTCTCTGTTACGAGGCCTTCAGAGGTACCGGTTGTCTGAGGTAAAAACCTAATGGACACCAACTGCATGAGAGATGGTATAATAGCAAGTCCAAACATGTACCTCCATCCTGCTTGGACACCAGATAAAACGTAGTTGGCCGCATAGGCCAACAAGATCCCAACTGTAATTCCAACTTCGTACAGGGTAACCATCAACCCTCTGCGTTCGGGAGCAACCATCTCAGAGACAAAGATGCAGCAGCTCATGGAAGAAATGCTCATTGCAAAGCCAATGATGGCCCTCCCAACCACCAATGCCAAAAAAGATATGCTTGTAGTTAGGATGATGGTGCCTCCTAAAATGAGGAGGTTACTCAGTAAAATGGATGTCCTCCTGCCATGACGATCAATCAGCCAGCCACCAATCACAGATGCTGACAATGATCCGATCAGTAGAGCGCTAACCATGGCTTCCTGCTGGACACAACCCAGATGGAACTGAGCTTGAAGCTGCGGCAGAGCGCCGGATATTATTCCAAGCTCATAGCCGAACACTAGGCCACCAAGAGTGGATGCAATGATAGTGAGCACCAGGACAGAACAACCTAGAAAAGAGAAAGTAGCACACAAATAACACAGAAGATAACTTGAGGAGAACACAGAAGAGCTGGGTTGGCCTGCTCATACACTCTTTAAAATAAAGGTTCCTTATTAGCATTGATGATTCCATGAAGAATCTTTAACATCCATGGAGCCTTCCACTGCACAAAAGCTTCTTCAGATTATTGAAATATTATTCACACTAAAAATGGTTCTTTTAGGAACTGTTAATAGAAAGGTTCTTTGTGGAACCCAAATGGTTCTTCTATTGCATCCCTTTGGAATTAAGAGTGTAGGGTGAACCAGGACTTTTCTTGGTGTTCTGAGAAAACCAGCAGTTTAAAAAAGTAATGTATAAAATTACAACATGTACTACCATCCTCAGGCACTGGGATGTGCTGCCACCAAGGGTAGCATATTTTTACGTGACTGGACTAACCTACAACCCTAAGGCTGATGATAAACGGAGCAACTTTTTGAGCAATTTTGCCAGGCAACTTTTTTTGAGCAATGTTGCTTGAGCACTTTCCCATTGAGAATGGGTAACACATTTCTATCTGGATACTTTAGATCAGTCGTGGGCCCTGTGTCTCACCTGGTTGCCCGTTGATGGCAACATTGCTCAAAAAGTTGCCCCGTGTATCATCAGCCCCACATTACTCCAAATATAGTGTTGGTAGATCATCCTGATCGATAGGCCAGCTTTTCAGAACACTCGTCAATTTAAAATTATGTTTATATACAAATGGTTTAAAAGTAGAAAAAGTCATATTTCAGAAGGTGATCTTAAATTACAAGAAATAGGAAACATACACACGGTCATAAACTATGACCTGCATTTTATAATAATTATACATGTTGTTCTAGATTAAGTACAGCAATATCACCATGCAGGGTATACATATTTCTAAACAGATAACTGATATTAAAATCTGTCGTATTTGTTTGCTATTGAGATAATCAATTTAATACTTTACATGCTAAAACGCAAATAAGCATCGAACAGGTCTAACACTTACCCATTTTTTTAACAGATGCTGGCTCATCAAATACGCAACCAGTCTGTGGAATATAATCTATTTCCAAAACATAAACATAGCAAATGGGAACTGCTAGGTTTAAAGTTCCTCTAGTTGTCTAGTCGTCCTATGCTTGATTCAGGACACTGTCACCATGACAACTCCCGTGTCGGCGCTATTGATTTCATTAGAGCGGATCGCTTGAGTGCGTTTCTAATTAGCTATAAATAACCTGCAGCTGATGTCTCTGACTGCAGCTCTGTCCGCACGAAACTCGAAGCCTGCGGGATTTATGTATTGCTTTAAAGTTTTCTGAAGCCACTGTCAAATCGACAGAATAACATCTGCAAGACCAACCCGTTATTTTTAAAACAGAAGTGGGAAAAAGAGGCTGGCAATGCTTCCACCGTTTAAACACTCATTTAGACGACTACACGTAGCTACCGCTAGCCCGCCTTCTCACCTCAGACCGATTAACATCCCTCAGACCAGATGTTTTATCCCGATAGAAAACTGACTGAATCAAAATGTACATTGTTTAAGATTATACGCGGTCCGCATAGTCACTGTAGAAGGGAATCGCTACTGTGGCGCATCATAGTTATTTTTTTCGTCTGCTTTTTGTTCTGGCAAAGTTTCTTGGAACCTCTTTCAGAGCTGAGGTCTGTTCATCCGAGGAAGTCGCGCGACGTGGCAGGAGGCTGAACCCTTCCTTAAACTGAGCGACTCCTTGAGCCTTCCTAAATAAAGACGTTCTGATGCCATTCATCTTATCACAGTAACTGCATGTCGTACTTACCAACACCTTCAAATCATATAGTAAATATCAAACTAATTAATAATTAATCTAATAGCATTATCTTTGTTTTCAATCTTTGATTTAAATAGTTTCACCAGAAAATCAGACAGCCTGTCATGAAGACTGATGAGAGAATCTTTAAAGTCGACATAAAAAGCCTATTAGATTCAGACACTACACTGCAAAAATTCTAAATTGCTAAAACATTTGTGTCATAGCAATACTAGAGCATTTCGTGTTTATCTGTAATAGATGAGTGGAAGAGAGAAAAGTGAGGAGTGATTCTGTGGGGTAAAAAATGCACTATATATGATGGGAGTTTGGGTAATAGTTAACAGTAGCTATGTCAGTTATATTTTTTAAAGATTATAGGGCGAGGAAGAAACCAACGACACTAAAATGTGGGGGAAAGGCAGTAAGAGATTATTACGGTGGCCGAGAAGTGCAAAACAAATCACAATTCTGAAAACAATATAACAAATTACAAACGCAAATGCAAATGCAAGTCTAAAAAACAAAATAACAATTCAGAAAACACAACAACAATTCAGAAAACATTATAACAAGTCAGAAAACACAATGACAAATTCGAAAACAAAATAACAAGTCAGAAAACACAACGACAAATCAGACAAACCGGAAGAGGTAGGTGTAGTTTGAGACAGCGCCATTGGTTTGGGATTACTCACCGCTGACTGGACGAGACATCTGTCAATCAATGTATACAGGAAGAACCAGCCGAAGAACAGCAGAGTCGTGGTAGAAAGTTCGGAGATGGTATTAAAGTAGCTCAGTTTAAATGTATTGTATGAATTGCCCTTACTATGGAATAAAAAATACGGAGTGTATATTTACATTTAGTTAAAAGTGGCTAAAAAACATCAGTTCCAGTGGCGCAGGTGGTTAAGTGCTTGACAATGGCTTTTTGACGCGATCGACCCGGGTTCGATCCCGCTTTTGCCAAACTTTTTTTTTTCTCCCTTGTGTTTTCTGACTTGTTATTTTGTTTTCGAATTTGTCATTGTGTTTTCTGACTTGTTATAATGTTTTCTGAATTGTTGTTGGGCTTTCTGAATTGTTATTTTGTTTTTTAGACTTGCATTTGCGTTTGTAATTTGTTATTTTGTTTTCAGAATTGTGATTTGCTTTGCACTTCTCGGCCACCGTAGATTATAAATGTAAAATGGTTATGAATAGGACTGCGCTCTGGCATGATGCAAATACAAAGTTAGAACGGTAGGTGGCGGTATGCGCTTGTGTTTAGAATAAAAGAAGAAGCGTAAGTAGCCTTTTTTCTTTCCCGGAAGCAGAGAGCACATGGCAGTGTGTCGCAGGCTTAGGGTGGAACATGGCCCACTCAGACTCCGTCAAAGCGAGTGTCCCCTCGTATTTAAAGGCAGCACAGATGATTAAACAGGGCGCGGAAGCCCGTGTCTATCGAGGTACCTTTTTGGGTCGGTCCGTGATTATCAAAGAGAGATTCCCAAAATTATATCGCCACCCTGAAGTCGATGAGAAACTGACGCGCCGCAGAACCACACAGGAGGTGCGATCCATACTGCGATGCAGGCGAGCAGGTCAGTGCACGACAACAGCGGACCCTGCCTGCACGCTGCAAGCGACTGCTGTCATAAATCTTTCTCATTTCAGTCAACTGTGTACAATACGCAGTCAAGAAGTAACCTATTTGACGGGCATAAAATAATATTGTCTCCGTCTCTATCATATTTTTTTTTTCTCAGCATCTGTAGCCCAAAACTTAAGAGAGCAGAATATTTGTAAACATGTAAACTATACTGGAATTTATTTGAAATTCTAAATTTGTAGGGCAGAATACAGAGCTTTATTTTGTATTTGTATGTTTATTCTTGTTTGAATTAAGTTAAATATTTATTCGACTAATCAAAAACGGTACATTATTTAAACAATAAGCTCAAGAAAGAATAACCGAATCTTAACCTTGATCACAATAAGTGTTAAAAACATCAGGAAGAAAAAAGTCACAAGACCATGTACTTAAAGGTAGTGCTGGGCGGTATGACCAAAAATTTATATCACGGTATTTTTCGAAATTAAAAAGTTGCTAAATCTAGTGCTAAAGTCGAGCTCGTGTGTGAGACGCGGGGGCGGTGGATATTTGTGGCGGTCAATGTGGATATTGTGGATGAGTTCTTCTGTGTCATCACGTTCTATTAGTTCTACAGCTTCAGTTTCTGAACTTTCACGCTTAGTAACACATACAGCTGTTCCCTCACCACAGTGCAACAGTGAAAAGGGACCCCTTTCAAACGGTGTCGCGTTCCGAACGTTGTTTTAACGACATACTTGGGTATAGACATAGGTATTTTAAAAATTCATACCATAACACAAATAAACACCGGTATTCGGTATGAACCGGTATACCGCCCAGCACTACTTAAAGGGATGGATGCAAAATGAAAATGTAGTCATTATTTACTCACCCTCAAGTTGTTCCAAACCTGCATTAATTTTAGCTGTTGAATGCAAAATAAGTTATTTTGAGTAAGTAACCAAGCAGTTGCTGGTAGCCATTGACTTGCATAATATGGAGAAAAAAAATACTGTAGAAATCAGTGGCTAACATCAACTTTTTGGTTACCAACATCCTTCAAAATATCTTTTTGTGTTAATCAGAAGACAGAACAGGTGTGGAACAACGTCAGGGTGAGTAAATGATGGCAGAATTTTTATTTTGAGGTGAACTGTCCCTTTAAGGCTTCAACACGGGAAATAACTATTATGAATATTTTTAAATGCCTATTTGCCTCTTAGCTGATTTTAAAGGGTCCTGCGGGGTGACAAATGACTTTTTTGATGAGTGCAAATAAGTGCATGCATAAATATTAAGACTATTAATCTGCTAAACGAACAAATGTACGCGTAATTAACATCTACACTATATGATCGACTTCTGTTTCCTTTGTCCCAGGTATCAACGCACCTGTTGTTTATTTTGTTGACTACACCACCCATTGCATTTTCTTGGAGGATATTATTCACTCGGTGTCAGTAAGAGACCACATTGCATCGGCTCAAGCGTCAGAACAAAACCCACAGCATCTCCAGACTCTAGCAGACAAGATTGGTGAAATCCTGGCTCAGATGCATGATGAAGATGTCATCCATGGTGATCTCACCACCTCCAACATGCTTCTGGTCAGTGGAGCTGAAGACCAGAACATGAAGCTGGTTCTGATTGACTTTGGGTTGAGTTATATTTCTGCTCTACCAGAAGATAAAGGCGTTGACCTGTACGTGTTGGAGAAAGCTTTTCTCAGCACTCATCCCAAAACAGAGACTTTATTTGAGAGACTTCTGAAAAGTTACACTGCTTCATCCAAAAAGTCCTCCGCGGTCATCAAAAAACTGGATGAAGTTCGATTGAGAGGTCGGAAGAGGTCTATGGTGGGATGAAGTGCATTACACCGTATATTCTGGCATTGAAATGGTTTCACACAGGATTTGCTTCAAGCTTACAGCTGTAGTTTGATGTTGGAAATGTAGTCTTTGAAGTACATGAATGTGTAAGGTTTTTCGACGCAGTGAACATTAACATAATGAATGCTTTAAACTCAAATTCTCCAATTCCGTTTGAGTGCATAATAGACAAATGCACACCCTCGACTGAAGACTGATTCAAACACGTGGAAATCCACTGATGTCTGGCCAACCTGATCGATTTATAATTAATTTGTTGAATTTTTTTTTCTCCTTACTGTACTGCTTCATCTATGGTTACATTTAGTTAATATAGTGCAATAATAATTGCCAAAAAATGGCAGCTGAATTTGAGCCCTACTAAAAATACATCAACATGTTCAGTGTGCTTCCAAGACCTGTGAATGAAACCAATAAAAAAAAAAACTGGATTCACGTTTCGCCTTTGTAACGTGCATTTAAATCAGTAATATACCGTTTCTGGACATTCATGACTGATGGTCAAGTCAAATTAGCATTATTTATATACAGTAGTGCTTTAAAACATACAGATTGTACGGAGAAAGGAGAAAAAGATGGAGAAAAAACCCTTTGCAGAAACCAGGTTCAGTTGGGGGACTAGTCCTTGTGATGCAGCCTGGAAAGTGGAAACATAAACTCACACATCAGAATTGAGGATTAATATTATTCAAAGAAATTTCATCAGGCATTGCATCCTTCTGCTTGAAGATCAGGAAACATCACAGCAGCGTTAGGTGAGAGGGATGAGATGTAGTCTGTACAGAAACATGAAGGTAGAGCTGCTGTGATGGTATAAAAACAATGACAAAAACATGCAAATATAATGTTCATATTATCAATTTATCTCCAAATAAAAAAAAAAACATAATTGTAAATACACTGTTAAATATACTAATGTTAATTCATTAATACATTGTACATGTAATACAAGATTTGTTCTGGTTGTACAAAAATACAACTTATTTGATGATTATCCAAAATATATTTGCATCCTCAATGTTGCATTCCTGCCTCTTGTTGTATTAGAAATAATGCATTTTTGTCACTGTACTCCTTGATTTTGATGAAAATATAGCATTTTTATACAAAACAAAACATACAGTAAAGATACAAAAATAGTGAGATCAGTACATTTTGCCTGACCAACAGAAATAAAACACTTTATTTCAACATACCGGTAAATCAAAAGTACAAATTAAAAAAGTTTCATCTAAAGCAATAAGCCGACATAGAAGAAATATAAAATACATTGTCATTCCTGCTGATGGCACAGAGAGCATCCTAACCACAGGCTGAGGTTATTAGGCAAAATGGTCCAAAAATAAAATCCATAAAAACATTATAATAAACAATTAAATATAAATAAAAACCAAACAGTATTTTCATAAGAGCATCAAGGCTGTAGGACATTACACTCTTTAAAAAAAAAAGATTTCCGTAGCGAAGGAAGAGAACCTTGATTTTTAAAGGTGTTCTGCAGAAATGCATCTAGGTGAAGTCTCTGTTGATGAGAATCATAGGAGCAACCAGACTCCAGGTGTATAATGAGAGACAGACCCAGCTGGATGAGATTTTCACCCACACTGCCGGCCACTTGCTCGTCATGGCATTGTAGTCTGCATCAGGACTGGTTTGACAATAAAAATCAATTATATAATTCAGTATATAATTATATACAGTGCCTGCTGTTGTGTGTGTTTCTACTTTTCTATTCAAATTGTTCAAGAATTCTACATCGTACTTCAGTGATCAGTGGGAACCACACACCTGTACCAGTTGGTGAGAGTCATCATGATGTAAAGAGACGCCAGGAACAGCATGAAGTGAAAGAAAGCGTAGCTGTACTGAACAGTGTCTCTTTCGTTGTCCTCCACAATTGGTGTTGTGACCTCTTCTGCTGTCTCAGGACTTACTGTGCAGCTTTCATTCACGACTGTGGTATCTTTAGCTGCTAAGGTTAGTTTATTAACTTGACTGGTATTGGAAGAGCGTATACTGTGAAGAAAAAATAAATTAAAGCTCTATATGGCATAAGCATTAGTATGGCCCATCTGAATACTTATGTTGTGTTCAACATAATGTCTTCAAGAATGATTGTTAATCTATTAGTGTTCCTGTGGCTCAGTGGTAGAGCATTGTGTTAGCAGCGCAAAAGGTCATGGGTTCAATTCCCAGGGAACACACATACTGGTAAAAAGTGTATAGCCTGAATGCACTGTAAGTCGCTTTGGCTTGCTAAATGCATAAATTAAAATTATAAAAATTAATAAAACTACCAGTCAAAAGCTTGGACACATTCCCATACATGCTTCAAAGTTGTTGGTTATCTGGTCCAACTTATCAATTATCCAACTTATCCATAAAAAAAAGGTAGGAGGTAAAAGTAAATAATGTGCGTTTATTCAAATGTGTTCCAGAGTTTTACTGGCAGTTTAAAAAAAAAAAAAAAATGTAAATAAAAATTTTCTGGCATCCACACGTCTGTCTTGTATGGAAGTCCGTTTCCGCCACTGAATAAAAAATTTTTTCACAGAATTGTGAGATATAAACTCGCAATTGCGAGCTATAAAGGCAGAATTGCGTGATATAAACACAATTGCGAGCTATTGGTTATCTGGTCCAACTTATCAATTATCCAACTTATCCATTAAAAAAAGGTAGGAGGTAAAAGTAAATAATGTGCGTTTATTCAAATGTGTTCCAGAGTTTTACTGGCAGTTTAAAAAAATGTAAATAAAAATTTTCTGGCATCCACACGTCTGTCTTGTATGGAAGTCCGTTTCCGCCACTGAATAAAAATTTTTTTCACAGAATTGTGAGATATAAACTCGCAATTGCGAGCTATAAAGGCAGAATTGCGTGATATAAACACAATTGCGAGCTATAAAGTCACAATTGCGAGCTATAAAGGCAGAATTGCGTGATATAAACACAATTGCGAGCTATGAAGTCAGAATTGCGAGTTTATATCTCACAATTCTGACTTTATAGCTCGCATTTCTTACTTTATAGCTCGCATTTCTTACTTTATAGCTCGCATTTCTTACTTTATAGCTCGCATTTCTTACTTTATAGCTCGCATTTCTTACTTTATAGCTCGCATTTCTTACTTTATAGCTCGCAATTGTGAGTTTATATAACGCAATTCTGAGAAAAAAAGTCAGAATTGCGAGATATAAAGTCACAATTGCGAGCTATAAAGTCACAATTGCGTGATATAAACACAATTGCGAGCTATGAAGTCAGAATTGCGAGATATACTCGCAATTGTGAGTTAAAGTCCAATTTTGAGGGGGGAAAAAGATATGTTCTCAGAATTGCGAGTTTATATCTCACAATTCTGACTTTATATCTCACAATTGTGACTTTATATCTCGCAATTCTGACTTTATAGCTCGCAATTGTGAGTTTATATAACGCAATTCTGAGAAAAAAAGTCAGAATTGCGAGTTTATATCTCAATTGCTAGTTTAAATATCACTCAATTCTGAGAAAAAAAGTCAGAATTGCGAGTTTGTATCACACAATTATGAGGGAAAAAAGTCAGAATTGCGAGTTTGTATCACACAATTCTGAGAAAAAAAGTCAGAGTTGTGTGATAAAAAGTTGCAATTACCTCTTTTATTTTTTATTCAGTGGCGGAAACGGGCTTCCATAGTCTTTGCCCTGTTGAAAAAACCAGCATATGCTGGTTAGGTATGTTTTGATGCTGGTTTAAGCTGGTCCTTTGCTGGTTTATGCTGATCATGTGCTGGCAAGGACCAGCATAAACCAGCAAAGGACCAGCTTAAACCAGCATCCCAGCGTCAAAACATACCTGAATTAATTCATACAAACAATATTGCTGGCACCTTCTAGAAGTAGTTACAAATAATTTGATTTGAAGCCAATCTTTTCACATTACACTTGTTAGGAGCCTACAGTACAAAAATCACATATTCAGCCACTTAGAATGGAACAATTACTTTTCCTGTTTTGTGTCACCTTGTTTAAACAAGAACAGATGAAAGAAAGAAAAACAGAGGCACTAGACCAGGGGTGGGTAAACTTGGCCCTTCCAGGCCACTTTCCTTCAGAGGTTAGCTCCAACCCTAATCAAACACACCTGAACCAGCTAATCATTGTCTTCAGGACTACTAGAAGGCTACAGGCAGGTGAGTCATATCAGGGTTGGATCAAATCTCTGCAGGAAAGTGGCCTGGAAGGGCCCAGTTTGCCCATCACTGCACTAGATCATAGCCAAGCATGGACAATCTCAAGGCTACAAGCACATCTCCAAAGACCTTGATGCTGCTGTTTTCACCATACATAATGTTATCATGAAGTTTAAGGCCCGTGGCACTGTAAGTGGCAATAAGAGAAAACTTGAAAATTATGAATTATCTGAAAAAATTGCGAGAGTGCCAGACAACAACTGTATATATAACATTAAAAACACTATACCTTGAATACAAAATGCAGAGAACAAATATGGCCAGTCCGACGATGCTTTGAGCGTCCCACCACTGCAAATACGGGGCAGATGGCACAGTTTCCTCTATGTCTACAATGATGACGGCAGTCTGGTTCTCCATCTCCAGTGGGGCGACTGTGGGGGACGTGATCTGCTGGAAGATGCTGATCAGACTCGGGTTGCATGTGCGGTCTGGAGATGAGGGATGGACACACAAACAAAACGACAGATCGTGAAACTGAGCAAATTCAGCCATTTGAAAGCAAACTTCTGAAGTAAGTTTTCCAAGCTTTCCAATTATCAGCTAAAAGCAAGGTCAAACATTCTGAATATCAACTCAACCCAAGTCACATGGTCTAATTTAGCAAAGACAGAAGACAGAGATTAAATGTATAAAAACCTTTGTGAAGCTGCTAACCTGGCTCATTGGTCATGGCTGACCAGGTGAAGTACATGGTGTACAAAGTCATAATGGACGACTGAAGAAGACCAGATCTGGGCTGGTATTCCTAGAATTATACACATTATCTCATTTCACTGGACTATAAATCACAAAGGGAGCATAAATGATTCACTAAACATGAAATATACATAAGATGTCATTTCAAATGACAACTGTGTGGCTTAATAACGTTTATATGTCAGGTACAGGCTAGCGAATGTCTCAGAGAAAACACTTGTAACTGTAAATACCTGAATTCGGGGCAGTACAGACAGAGCAGAAGCTATGACACATAATAACATGTTGAAGCTGATGAAGAACTTGTTAAGCACGCATCCTTCTGGCTGAGCGTAGATGTTATAGCAGAGAACTGCAGCCGTGAAGGACAGAATATAGTTCACTCCTGTTACTGACAGCAAGGCTAGGAGGAAGGAGCGTAAAATTACTCAATATACATATTATGACAAATAGGTTTACGTAACATGTTTACCTACCTATATACCACCTCTTTCGGTTTTCCTTTTCCATTTTTTCAACCCAGGATTCGTTCCACGAGTGGGCAAAGTCAATAAGCAAAACCAGCTGAATCAGAATAAAGCAAAATGCTCCACAGCTGCCCACAATAAACCACACTAAAGAAAAAGACATAAATGAACTTCGATTTTGTGCAAACCCAAATTGAGCTGGGCATGAAGAATAAAGAACATATATGATTCATGAAGACCTCCAAAAACATGCAAAAAACACTGTTTTTTCTTTGCCCATTCAACTGAACTAAATGATGAAGAACAATGGCACTAGAGGTGATGCATAAGCAATGCTCAATAAGATATTACATTAATAATAATAAACAGAATAAAAAAATCCTCCGCCAAGTATAAACTGCTCAAAAAATTTGTTAAGTAAAATTAGAACAATTAAAGTCCTTACTGTTGTTATACATGTGTATTTGGGAATGAGGGCTGAAACTTATTTTAATTGACAGCATGCAATGATTTAAACACACAGGACTTCCATATACTTATACTAGAAAAGTCAACAACCTTGTCTGACAATATGACGGGAATTGTTAAGTAAAATTAGAACAATTAAAGTCCTTACTGTTGTTATACATGTGTATTTGGGAATGAGGGCTGACACATTTTAATTGACAGCATGCAATGATTTAAACACACAGGACTTCCATATACTTATACTAGAAAAGTCAACAACCTTGTCTGACAATATGACGGGACGGCAAGAGCTGTACCTTGTGATAGTTACACTTTTGAAAGGATAGTTCACCCAAAAATGATCATTTTCTCACCCTAATGTCCATGGCTTATGTTCAGAACACAAACATTGTTGTCCATCCACTGAAAATCCATGCAACCAAACTTTTCATCACACTTAAAAAAAAGTATGAAAAGACATAGTAAAAGTATTCCACATGTTTAATCCAAGTCCTCTGAAGAGACACAATCGCTTTATCTGAAGAACATAATTAATTTGAGCTTATAAACATTGATTAACACACACACATGGTAAATGGAAGCTCAAGCGTGCTTCCCTGACACACCATAAAGCGACTGTTTGGATTAAACCACTCAATTAAATAAAACAATAAGCCCAGTGAAGCCGTGCTTTACAGTGACTTTATAACAGCTAAGGGGGTTTTAGGTTGTTAGTGCCTAAAACCCCCCTTAGCTGTTATAAATTCACTGTAAACCACGGCTTCACGGGGCTTATTGCTTTTATTAAACGGCTATTCCATATACATAGTAAGGTTTCACAAAATAAAACAGAGCAAATAAAGTGTAATGATAATAAAAACAGTATTCTTCCACCAAACAATGTAGTTCCTCAGAAATAGTTGTGGTTGCAACAAAGTGGTTGCCGAGCAACACACAGAAGTAAACAAAGGTGTGTGTTTATAGAGTAATTTACAACAGCTTCGAACGCGGCCCAGCCAATCAGAATCAAGGACCGGAACTATCCGTTTTATAATATTAATTTTACAATGTTTTATATTAACCTTCTGCAGTACAAACATCTCTTAGGTTTCATTAAAAATATCTTCATTTGTGTTTCGAAAATGAACAAAAGACATAAGGGTGATGACAGAATTTTAATTTTTGGGTGACCTACCCCTTCAAGTTGAGGCTTAGCAAAGGGTCAGCTGCAAAATGAAGGATTTCCACAAACACTTTACCCTTACTATTAACATGTAGTCTCATCACTGGCAAAGATTCACCTGAAAGGTATCCGATTGGCTAAGATTATTCTTTACGGAGCACTATCACAGAAACAAGAGTGACTTCTAATAAACTACCACCTATTGCAGTGATATCTGATATAATTTAATGACAGATATCAACTTGGACATTGTATTCATGACATTTATATAAAAACAACAACAACAAAAACATTAAATATAGCTTCACATTATGGCCAACCGATCAGATCAGATTTATAAAATGAGTTCAGTTCTTACTTCGAGTAAAAGGCCCCTCTGGAATATAGAAGGCACCAACAGTGACAGCAACCATGGCTGCAATCTTGAAAACCCAGAACCTAATGAAATATAGAGATGTCTCAGTGGTTTCATAAACTGACAAAATACTAAGTATTAATTCCGCAAACTGTGGTTTAGAAATATACATGTATTGTAAATCAAATCAACAAGAAGAATTTCTAGTTTATAAAGTTTATAATAATTCGATTTTGGTCCACGTCATCTTAATGGACTAACCCGTTGTGGATTGCAGCTCTGGGATCTCGGCTGTTCTTCACATTGATCGTGAGCAGGGAGAACGTGAGAAAGAACAAACTCATGCCACAACAAAGCCGGTACACAGCCTTATAGCCGACCAAAATCTCACACTGAACATTGGCCTCGATTCCTGCTACACCAGATCCTGCTCCTCCGTGACAAAAGCCAGGGATCTAAGAATGAAGAAATGAAAGTCCTTTCAGCCTCCTGCTAAACCATAAAACTTCCCCAACTTTCAAATGAACTACATAATATTTTATCTCGGCATGAGAGACAAAAGTCTTCTTGAGCATTTGGTTAATAATTTCACAAATCTTACAACACAGTGTAAAAACCCCCCTCTTGGTGTATACATTACTTGAGGTATTGGATTATTTCTAATGCTTCAAAATAAGCCATTCTTACTCTTTTAAGCTGTTGTTCAACACCTGGTGACAACAGGACACAGGCAATGATGGTACCAAGCAAAAGGATGAAGGCATACATTATTCGGGTAACAATAGACTTCTTGATCTGTGGGCAGCATCTGCATCGAAGACATGCTGCATTGTTGCAAAGGCAAGAAACCTTAAGGAAAAAGACAAAAATTCCATCTGGAGCTCTTTTATAAAGAATTAATAAAAGGATAAAAATCAAGATGATAGACTCTTATGCAAAAAGACTTTCTGCTGTATTAAAAGCAAATGGTGCAAGTATAAGCACACTGGATATGGAATTGATAGATGTTAATGTTAAGACCGTTAGTGCTGTTAAGACCTCTAAGAGACTGTTTATGAATTAGACACTCAGATTTAAAACAGCTGATGTGAGATCTGAGATAGCTCAGTCTGTTGTAAACAACTTAATACTACTGTCACCTTGAGAAGCCATGTGCACAAGGCATGCAGCTAAACCATGTGCTTGATGTTATTATGGGCAACACTAGAACACACCAGAACACCAGGAATTAAAAATGATCTCTAGAGTGCATGTGTTTAATAATCTCCAGAATATTCTTTATAGACCTGTGTAATAATATTCCATAGAATTCACCTACGCTTAATCATATGAATAATATTCTGTAGAACAGGGACTGCCAACCGTGGTCTTGCTCATGTTGGACCTCCGTCTCTCTATTGTTGGACTCACTCACTTCATGGACTGTGAGCAGTGCTGTAATACTGCAGACCAGGATGGAGAACCACTGCTTTAGAATACATGTGTGTACGAAGTACGTGTTTAATAATATCCTCAAGAATTTACCTGTGTTGAACATTATTCTGTAGATTTCATCTACTGTTAATATTGTTCTCAATTACCCTTACCAAAAAGTAGTATACTTCAAGTTTATTTTAGTAAGTATACTTAATTAAAGTTCAAGTATATTTTAAGTATACTTTATGTAGTAAGTATACACATATCAGTGTACTAGTAGTATACTTGTAAGTGTACTATTTCAATACTCCTTGGGACTAAATTGGCCCACTTTCTAGTATACTTATAAGTATACTTTAAGTATAACAGTAGTAAACTTTGAGTACACAACTAGTTTACATCAAAATGTTTAGTTTGTACTGCAACTATACTAAAAGTGAATATAGGTAAACTGATAGTTTACTAATTAAATACTTGTAGTAGCATTTTTAGTACACTTTGAAGTATAGTCTCAGTAAACTACTAGTTTAGTAGTTTTATACTGCAAGTATACTCGTAGGTTTTCTTTAAGTGAACTTTACATCATACTTTAAGTAAACTACTATGTCCCCATTTAGGTATTAATTTGTATATATTTTGTTACATGAATATCTGAACATACAAAACATCAAAAGAACAGGGTATCTGCTTGTAAACAAAAACATTTGATTCTAGCTTCATGCATTCTTTTTTTAAACACTTGAATGTGGATAAGTTTCATAAATAAAAAATAAAGAAATAAACAACATTTTGAACAAAAAGCTGAAAAAAGACTATGAATTGGATTCAGAATGATAATCAAAACGTAGATAAAGTCGATCAACACCCCAAAGCTTGACAGTCATTATTACCTCTTCATGGGTCGACATTTTATTCCATAACGTTACACAGTTTTGATGCTGTTTTATGTCTGATGATCGTGTTAGATTACATGTGGAAGCATCTGTTGTTTCGGTTTCTTCTTCACTTGTGTTTTTTTGGAAATTCTGTACAGAAGATGTGTACTAGCACCCTTACAGTATAACAATGAAAACACGGATTCTAGGAGCACAATTATAGCTCAAATATATTTAGACTTTTTCTAAGTATAAGTCTAGTATACTTAAATGTCATTTTAAGTATATTTCTGAGAAGTACGTAAAGCCCTAAAAGTAGACAAAAACTAAAAGTATACTTTCCTATTTTTAGTTTAAAAGAAGTATACTAATAGCACACCTGAATAAACATATTTTTTCGTAAGGGTACTCACCTGTATTATATTATATTAAATTATTATAAACCTTTTTGATATACCCTGTACACGTAATCGACGTGATGTAACTGAAACAATAATCCAGTTAAGCAGGAGCGTAAGTAACAGGTGATTGTCTTGACCTATCCTGCTTTCATTACATATGAATAAAATGTTTTGATTCATGAAAAGTTTCATTAAAATCTAAACAAAATGTAAATTTATACATAAAAAAGCAAACCGACTTACCCAACTAATCAGGGTCCCCAACACAGCACCCATAACCTATTTTCAGCAAGAGACACAATACCTCTAATCTCCTGTTAATGTTAATAATAATGAGTCAATTCAGAATCAGAGCAAAATATATGAAATCAGAAGCGATCCCTTAGAAATTAACATAAAATATCATGCTGGCCGATATTCAGGTGTCAGTTCCGATGCCACCACGCGCCTATAGTTGAGTTCTGGAGTGACAGATGGGACATCCGTCACGTGACCAAACTACATTAATATTAATTAGGCTTCGTGACGTTTACCCAACACACCTTACTGATTTGCTGAAAGAGAGACGGCCCCTGAAAAGCTAGCCAATTAGAAGAACCATGCATTGGCTCATGAATATTAATTATTGAACGCACCGGGAAGGTTACCCAGACAACTCAAAGACCTCGTTAATATTCATAAGCTAAGCTTTCGTCGTCACTACTTGCTAGCAAGAAGAACAGGAGATGTTTCTGTTTTGCGTTCCTAAAAATGATTTCCTTTGTGGCTATAAAATAAAGAAAAGCTATCACAGTACAAACCATAGATTAGAGATAAAGGAGGAGCCAAGAAGAAGAAATACGTTTTTTTTTAACTAAGGCGAATATTAAAAGACATGTTTAATGTGAAATGCGAACGTTAACGTTCATGTTTTATCATTTTGCAAACTTTATGGGTGAAACAATTAGTAAAAAATTTTTTTTAAATCTAAAACATTTTAGAAAAAAATAATAATGATTTGTCTTAGGTGATGTCATGTGTTATTTACATTGGAGAAGGTCATTTGTAATCTTTTTAATTGTATGAATAATTTTATAATAATTTAGTAATTCACATATTTATTTATTAATATCTTATCAAACTTATCAAAATGTATAATCTGTAAATAGCACAAATGCACATTCACAATTCTGTCTACTGATATTTAATTTTTCTCTATATTTTATTACTATATTGTTATTATTAATTTATTGTCTATTCTCTTTATTATTAGTGTTTTATTACCTTAAATTATATGTATGCCTGCATTATGTCAGTTCTTTCTGTACTGATAATCCAGTTAAGCAGGAGCGTAAGTAACAGGTGATTGTCTTGACCTATCCTGCTTTCATTACATATGAATAAAATGTTTTGATTCATGAAAAGTTTCATTAAAATCTAAACAAAATGTAAATTTATACATAAAAAAGCAAACCGACTTACCCAACTAATCAGGGTCCCCAACACAGCACCCATAACCTATTTTCAGCAAGAGACACAATACCTCTAATCTCCTGTTAATGTTAATAATAATGAGTCAATTCAGAATCAGAGCAAAATATATGAAATCAGAAGCGATCCCTTAGAAATTAACATAAAATATCATGCTGGCCGATAATCAGGTGTCAGTTCCGATGCCACCACGCGCCTATAGTTGAGTTCTGGAGTGACAGATGGGACATCCGTCACGTGACCAAACTATATTAATATTAATTAGGCTTCGTGACGTTTACCCAACACACCTTACTGATTTGCTGAAAGAGAGACGGCCCCTGAAAAGCTAGCCAGTTAGAAGAACCATGCATTGGCTCATGAATATTAATTATTGAACGCACCGGGAAGGTTACCCAGACAACTCAAAGACCTCGTTAATATTCATAAGCTAAGCTTTCGTCGTCACTACTTGCTAGCAAGAAGAACAGGAGATGTTTCTGTTTTGCGTTCCTAAAAATGATTTCCTTTGTGGCTATAAAATAAAGAAAAGCTATCACAGTACAAACCATAGATTAGAGATAAAGGAGGAGCCAAGAAGAAGAAATACGTTTTTTTTTAACTAAGGCGAATATTAAAAGACATGTTTAATGTGAAATGCGAACGTTAACGTTCATGTTTTATCATTTTGCAAACTTTATGGGTGAAACAATTAGTAAAAAATTTTTTTTAAATCTAAAACATTTTAGAAAAAAATAATAATGATTTGTCTTAGGTGATGTCATGTGTTATTTACATTAGAGAAGGTCATTTGTAATCTTTTTAATTGTATGAATAATTTTATAATAATTTAGTAATTCACATATTTATTTATTAATATCTTATCAAACTTATCAAAATGTATAATCTGTAAATAGCACAAATGCACATTCACAATTCTGTCTACTGATATTTAATTTTTCTCTATATTTTATTACTATATTGTTATTATTAATTTATTGTCTATTCTCTTTATTATTAGTGTTTTATTACCTTAAATTATATGTATGCCTGCATTATGTCAGTTCTTTCTGTACTGAAAGCTCCTGACACCAAGACGAATGAATTCCTTGTGTGTGTGCAAACACGCTTGGCAATAAAGCTCTTTCTGATTCTGATTACATTGCAAAACATTTTTTTCACTGCAAAGCAAACATATCGCACATGCAAAAACACAGGCAACAAAATATTTTCCTTTATGCATTTATTTAGTAAATTACAATCTCCTTCTCAACTGTCACGTAATACCTTAAGAGAGCACCAAACACAACTGTGATTAATAAATTGAAATGAGATTTCAGTCACCACTGAAGTTAAGAGAAAGAGAACAATTCAGTGAAGAAAAGTCGCATTATATTCTAGGATAATCTATGAAAGCACGGTATGATTATTTATTAAATGTGTTGGTTACACTGCTACAAGGTTGTGTGTACATAAACATTATACAATAGTTAACATGAACTACCAATTAATTTTTAATAACAATAAAGTGACAGCACAATGAAGAACTAAAATTATCTATAACAGTGAACAAAATTCAAACGATAAATTAACATCAAACAAGATGAAAAATGTCTGAAAAGATATTCATTAATTCATAATACATGCATTCTGTGATATATCTAATATCTAATACATGTTACATGTGCAGTTGGTAATGTATACAGCCTTGTTGTAATGTGTTACCAATCACAAACAATCGTGTGAGATACTAGGACTACTTCTGTAAAAGGATTCTTAACTAACAGAAAATACATAATGTATGTGCCAAACAAATTAGCAGTAAAGATGAACACAAGCCTAGTGCAATGAAGGCAAGAAAAAAAATATTAATAATTTATTTTAAAAAGATATTTTCATAGGCTATAAAAGTAAAATGTTTACTATTATAGTACAATATACAGTGCTACATTACAAAAGGTATAATGTTCTAAAATATATTCTCATTTCTCATCTACTTGATCTTCTGTGCTGTGATCTTCAGGCTTCTGTTTTACTTGGGGAAGCATCCCAGTGATTTAGCAGGAGGAGCCATCAACATATTAGCCTGATTTTTGTGTGTGATATGAATCTACAAATAGACCGACAGACAGACAGACATCAGTTTTAATGTTAATTAGAAAGTACATATAGCTACAGCAAATATCACTTCACAGAATGCAGCTTGAAGGTTCAAACATCTGTTATTCACCTTACCCCGTGTATTTTATCCAGCAATAATGAAATCTGGGGCCTCATTTATAAAATGTTGCGCAGAAACTATCCTAAATTTGATCTTACGATCATCTCTCAGATATGCGTACGTGCGATTCATAGAATGATCGGTCGCACAGAAAACGCATGTATGCTTCTCTTTCAGATGTGAAATCTATGAATCGCAAATTATCTTGAACTTGCACGCAAATGAATGGTTTCAGCTCTCTGCCTTGTAAAAGACTCCCAATGAATGTCTTTAACATATAAAAGATCACCAGTCATCGTCCAAATTCTTTCATTTAGAATAGCGAGCCGCAAGAACAGCTTACATTTCCAAAAACCTGCAGTACTCCGACAAAAAAACGTCTATTCAGACCCTGACGTGATGCTAAGCACTTTTCTACGTCAAAGGCAGTTTTTATAAATATGAGTGCTGGCGTGGATTTAAGCGTACGCACACTCTAAGATCAAATCTGTGCGTAAGCACGCTTTATAAATGAGGCCCCTGGAGTATGAATGTTAGAGATCATCACAGAATAATCACAATACTCAGCATGTGGTAATGGAGGGGACTCATTCATGTGATGCTATAATGTGTACCTCTGTCAGCATTATGTTTCATTTCATTGTTTATTTGTTCATGTGTCTGTTCTCAGTTTCTTGTTTAGGTTGTTGTCCTAGTTAGTTTCTTTAGTTCAGTTCAGTTCTTTGACAGTTCTCTCCTTAAGTAATGTGGTTAGTATACTTTGGAACTGATTCTGCGTCATTCATCTCCTAACAATGATAATATATGCTGCCTGGCCAAAACAAAATGTTAAAAGTCACCATCTGGATTTAAATAAGCAAATACTCAAAACTTTAGGATTGAATCATTATTGCAGCGATTAATATGTTTCTGGCATGTTTGGCAATAATTCTTTTAACCCTAACTGATGCAGTGTGTAGCTTTTTATTTCTCAAACAACCATGTTGGAAGACATACCCATGTTCATATTCCAGGATGACAATGGCAAGATTCATCAGGCTCAAACTGTGAAAGACAAGCAACCACAGTCCTGAGCTTAACCCCAACTCACTGAAAGTCTTCGGGAAGTGCTGAAGTAGACCTTACACTACCTGGCCTAATATTTCATTGGACCACCTTTAGCTTTGATAACATTGTGTTCTGTCTTTGTGCCATTGCTTCAACAACATTAAAGGGGTCCTATTATGCTTTTTCATTTTTTCAACTTTAGTTAGTCTGTAACGTTGCTGTTTGAGCATAAAAAAGATCTGCAGAGTTACAAAGCTCAAAGTCCACTTCAAAGGGATATTTTATTTAACAAATTACTTTTCAAAAACTACAACGAACGACTCGTTTGGGCTACAACGCAGATTTTCCAGGATTTGTGATATCACAAATATCGACGAATGGGACGAGACCTGGTTGAGCTGCACTAGAGAAGGCAACGAGTGTTATCACTATGTCGAGACACGCTAGCTTTCCCAAGGCAGACAAACTTAGAGTGGTTACAATCATCCGGGTTTAAATCACGCTCAAATTGATTTGATTTTGACGCAATATTTACACTGAACCAATCACGACACACACTGGCCCAGCTAACCAATCACAGCACACACTGGCCCAGCTAACCAATCACAACACACACTGGCCCAGCTAACGAATCACAGCACACACTGGCCTAGCTAACCAATCACAGATCATTTCATATTTCAGAAGGCGGGCCTTCATTTGATACAGGAACTATTCGAGCCGTTCATGCCAGACTGGGGAGAGAGGTGTTGTAATAATGTAAAATATGTGAAAAATAATGTATTTTTCGAACAACCTAGTATGAGAGCCTGTTCTAGTACACCCCCAAAACAAAATCAAGACTTTGCAAAAGAGCATAATAGGACCCCATGAAGCAATGTCACAAAATTTATTTCCATCAAGAGTTGCATTAATTTTTGGCTAGGATCTTGTATTGACAATGGGAGAGTCGAGTCGAGCCACTCTGTAAAGCAGACTCCAGCACATCCTAGAGACTTTCAGTAGGGTTAAGCTCAGGACTCTGTGGTGGCCAATTCATACATGAAAATGATTCCTCGTGCTCACAGAGCTGCTATTTCACAATTTAGGTCCAGTGAATCTTGGCATTGTCATCTTGGATTATGAACATGGGTACATCTTCCAACAAGGTTGTTTGAGAAGTAAAAAGCAACGCACTGCATCAGTTAAAAGAACTGTTGCAAAACATGTAACATGCCAGAAACATGTTAATCACTGCAATAATAATCCAATCCTAGACTATTCAGAAATGACTTATGTCCAAATAGTGTCTTTTTTTTTGGCCAGACAGCCCACATTTATAACATACAATTGATGCATAATGAAACATTTCAGTTAATGAGAAATCACTGTAAACAAATTAACATTGACACACTATGATAACCTGGATGCATAAAAAAATCTTCACAGTTCATCGTCCGTTTAGGTTGTCCAAACAGCACACTTACCGTACATGGAGGCTGCATCCACGGCTCTCCATCAATCTGCATGGGCAGAGTTTTATATGTTCTAGAGAAAAGAGAAGAAAAAGCAATGCTGTATCATGCACTGCAGCTCAACATACAATATTCAAATAATTTGAAATCTACAATCTTTATTGCAGTACAAAATATACTAAAATACATTTAGTGAAATATCATCTTGCTTTACCGTATGAGGGGCCATATAGGCCATAGTTGATGCATTCATTAGGTGTTTGTAAAAAGTTTTTTGAAAATGCATGTGAAAGAGTTTCACTAACGGTGATTAATGTCTTAATTTTTTTCACTAGTGCTTGTAAGCCTTTTCAGTAATGCATATAAATAATGTTGATCAGTGTTAAAGGATTAGTTCACTTCCAGAATAAACATTCCCGGATGATTTACTCACCCCCATGTCATCCAAGATGTTCATGTCTTTCTGTCTTCAGTCGCAAAGTAATTAAGGTGTTTAAGGAAAACATTCCAGGATTTTTATAATGGACTTCAATGGGGACCAACGGGCTGAAGGTCCAAATTGCAGTTTCAGTGCAGCTTCAAAGGGCTCTATACGATGCAAGATGTGCATTTGTGGTTAAAATGTATATTCATTATTATTCTTTTTAGAAAATGACCCATCATTTCGCTAGATAAGACCCTTATTCCTCGGCTGGGATCGTGTAGAGCCCTTTGAAGCTGCACTGAAACTGCAATTTGGATCTTCAGCCCGTTGGTCCCCATTGAAGTCCATTATAAAAATCCTGGAATGTTTTCCTCAAACACCTTGATTACTTTGCGACTGAAGACAGAAAGACATGAACATCTTGGATGACATGGGGGTGAGTAAATCATCCGGGAATGTTTATTCTGGAAGTGAACTAATCCTTTAATTTCACTAGAGTTTGTAAGAGGCTTTTCTATTACCTGATAGTGATGTGAGCAGCCTGAGCCAGACGATGTGCTTTACTCTTCAAGCCAGTGTAAATCTGACCCATTTCCACAACACTCTCCAGCCCCACAACCTCCAGGAGTTTATCATTCATATCTACAAGTATAAATAGCTTTTAGTGTAAAAGACTATCATAAGTGATGATCGTGACATTTTGCCAACAAGGGCATCACCAAACAACCATGAATTATACAGTATTTGAAATCAAAAATGACTATTTACTTTATTAATAGACACCTGGTGTTAATGTGAACTCACTGGTTCATGTTATTTAAAAGAAAAATGTTCATTCTTACTGTAAAATGTAATCATTTGTTCTGAAACAACTTTCTTTTTAGTCCCACCAAATTTAAGAATAACTAGCATTTATTAAGGCCAACAAACAATAGTCAACTTTCCCTCTTAAGTAGACATCTAACCTTAGAATTGTTGGTAATTTGATTCGTTTTTAATTGTAATAAGAATTTGCTTACACTGTGAGCACATCTCAAGAGCATCAGGATCAACAGTGACCTCGTGCCGCTTCTTTAGTTTCTCAGCACTCTTTGTTTCTCCCCACAGGTTTGAACCACCGTGCATGCTGGGAATGTTCAGGACAGCAATGCCCTCCAATGAGAGTCTGCTCAGTTCGACTGGAACTCCACAACACTACAGTGACATTGACACTACAGCTCATTTTGAAACACCTCATTGAAAGCGAGACATGTGACAAAAATAAGACAAAAGACAACTATATAAAGAAACTACTTATCGGGACAAGAATATTTAGTCATAAATATTAATAAATAAATAGTCAGGTTTGTCACTTTTTTTTTGGTCACTTTAGTTGTTTAAAGTTTTTTACACTCACTTTTTACAATTTGTTAATTACTATTCTTGTACGTTAGAATGTTTTAATTGTTTGATATTTTTATGTTACCTTTCACATGTTGTTTCATGTATCTTTTTTTTTTCAAAATTGTTTTACTCATTACACATTAACCCTGCCAGATATATGAAAATTTAGTCTATTTTTGTTTTTAAATGGAACAGTTCATTGAACCTATATACAATAAAGCAATAAGCCCCAATAAACTGTCAATCAGACAACAGAATGAATGTAGTAGATCACGTTGATCATGTTGATAAATTAAACGCCTTATATAATGCCGTATATCAAATATAATACCATAGGGTTTTTTTGGGTTAAATAAGCTCTAATGTCATGTGATGGAAGGTTCCTTATTAAAATAAAATGTGTGACATGTCCTGCAAAAAAAGGTGTGTTAAATCACCTTCTTTTTCCTGGGCATCAATGGCGAAAACATTTAATAACTTTGTTTGTAGACTTTATAGTGAGAAAAGTCAATGGAAATCCTGTGCAACTATTAAACAATCATTTACCTCAATGGTGAGACATTCCTTGAGGTTCCTGCAGGAAGCTGAAATGGTCTCAGATGTTGCGAGTTGAAAATACCACAGCTTATTTCTGGCTCTTTCATGTCAGAAAACAGATAAATGTAGGACAGTTAGAACTAAACTAAGCAATAAATGCAAAAAACGTTGTCAAAACAACACAATGTACTAAGCACATTTCAGATACTGACCTACTATTGAACTTCTGTGGATGCTTCTCTCTCATCACATGAAACTGGTGTGCTATAGATGCATCCTGTTGAAGGAACCACCGAAATTATTGACACGAATGCAATATACCTGCCAAATACAGAAAAAAGTCCCTCTATTCTAAGAGCCAAATGACTCAAAATCCATCAAGAGGAAATTAAAAGGCACTCACCACACCAAGAGAGAAATAGTTGTTAATAATATCATTAGGCACTGGGTCGCCCTCGTCTTCCATATCTGCTGGAATGACTTGCAAACTCCAGCGATCCATCTGTACCTGTATACTCTCTTCAATCTGCTTAATGATTTCTGTCAGACCAGTGCCTTCATATCCTGTTTAATCCAATCCAAATTAAAGAAATTAAATGAATGAGTACCACAGCATCAACCATGTGGCCAATGTTTTGCCAGTGACCAATTTTATTGGAGGGCCCTCCAGAAGTGGGAAATGTACAGTAAGTATTATTATGTTTCAACTCAGCATAGTTTTATGGAGTCTGATAAGGTACAGCTTCACAGCATGTTACAGTAATCAGTCACTTCAATTTCCCAACACAGATTGTGCATTGTGTTCAAGTTGATCGAGGCAATTTCTTACACTGACCGACAGAAATCTGCTTGATTTGAAAGTAATTTCTGTGTGAGCTATGTATCATACATCACTATACCACTGATAAAGGAATTTTTTGTTTTGTTTTGTTTTGTTCTTGCTGGCACCTTGATAAGTCAATAGCTGGGGCTGAAATATGTACGAAGTAGATACTACATTTGGTTTAAAACTTACTTGACAACTTTTAAAAAAGTATGTCCCAAATAGCATGGATAATATGAATTACAGGTGCATCTCAATGAATTAGAATGTCATGGAAAAGTTCATTTATTTCAGTAATTCAACTCAAATTGTGAAACTTGTGTATTAAATAAATTAATTGCACACAGACTGAAGTAGTTTAAGTCTTTGGTTCTTTTAATTAGGATGATTTTGGCTCACATTTAACAAAAACCCACCAATTCACTATCTCAACCAATTAGAATACTTCATAAGACCAATTAAAAAAAACATTTTTAGTGAATTGTTGGCCTTCTGGAAAGTATGTTCATTTAGTGTACATGTACTCAATACTTGGTAGGGGCTCCTTTTGCTTTAATTACTGCCTCCATTCGGCGCGGCATGGAGTGTGATCAGTTTGTGGCACTGGTGAGGTGGTATGGAAGCCCAGGTTTCTTTGACAGTGGCCTTCAGCTCATCTGCATTTTTTGGTCTCTTGTTTCTCATTTTCCTCTTGACAATACCCCATAGTTTCTCTATGGGGTTCAGGTCTGGTGAGTTTGCTGGCCAGTCAAGCACACCAACACCATGGTCATTTAACCAACTTTTGGTGCTTTTGGCAGTGTGGGCAGGTGCCAAATCCTGCTGGAAAATGAAATCAGCATCTTCAAAAAGCTGGTCAGCAGAAGGAAGCATGAAGTGCTCCAAAATTTATTGGTAAATGGGTGCAGTGTCGTTGGTTTTCAAAAAACACAATGGACCAACACCAGCAGATGACATTACTCCCCAAATCATCACAGACTGTGGAAACTTAACACTGGACTTAAAGCAACTTGGGCTATGAGCCTCTCCACCCTTCCTCCAGACTCTAGGACCTTGGTTTCCAAATGAAATACAAAACTTGCTCTCATCTGAAAAGAGGACTTTGGACCACTGGGCAAAAGTCCAGTTCTTCTTCTCCTTAGCCCAGTTAAGACGCCTCTGACGTTGTCTGTGGTTCAGGAGTGGCTTAACAAGAGGAATACAACAACTGTAGCCAAATTCCTTGACACATCTGTGTGTGGTGGCTCTTGATGCCTTGACCCCAGCCTCAGTCCATTCCTTGTGAAGTTCACTCAAATTCTTGAATCGATTTTGCTTGACAATCCTCATAAGGCTGCGGTTCTCTCGGTTGGTTGTGCATCTTTTTCTTCCACACTTTTTCCTTCCACTCAACTTTCTGTTAACATGCTTGGATACAGCACTCTGTGAACAGCCTTTTGGCAATGAATGTTTGTGGCTTACCCTCCTTGTGAAGGGTGTCAATGATTGTCTTCTGGACAACTGTCAGATCAGCAGTCTTCCTCATGATTGTGTAGCCTAGTGAACAAAACTGAGAGACCATTTTGAAGGCTCAGGAAACCTTTGCAGGTGTTTTGAGTTGATTAGCTGATTGGCATGTCACCATATTCTAATTTGTTGAGATAGTGAATTGGTGGGTTTTTGTTAAATGTGAGCCAAAATCATCACAATTAAAAGAACCAAAGACTTAAACTACTTCAGTCTGTGTGCATTGAATTTATTTAATACATGAGTTTCACAATTTTAGTTGAATTACTGAAATAAATGAACTTTTCCACGACATTCTAATTTATTGAGATGCACCTGTAAATTTTTGACAGTTGGCATATCATGCTTTGTTTCTTTAAAGTGTTAAAGTAAACAAAGTATTGTTGCTATTTTTAGTAGTAAGAACTCAGACAGAGGTTGTCATGTGATATCAGCATAACAGCGCCTAAGATAGGACAACTCGCTCAGTGTAACATCAAACATGTACATCATACATTAGCAGCATGAGAGAGCATGTGGAAATACCCCAACTGATGCAGACAGTATTCATGGACTAGGCTGTTCAAGAAAAGACTCACCCCCTCCCCAGTGCAGACACCGTGCCAGATCATTTCCTGTCCCAAGAGGAAGGATTGCAACTGGAGGGCGAATCGCCATATCAGCTTTATCTGAAGTAAAACAAAATAACAGGTCTGCTTAAATTAACTTGTTTACTTAACTATTACATTTTTAAATACTAAGAAATACATACATTTATTGCCTTTATGAGATTGTATTCTGTTAAATTTGTAATGAAATGCAAGTAGTGACAGATCGTTACTTCCGTATTGTGATGTACATCTCAGTGTAACAGCTTAAAGATTGAAAAGAGGAAAATAATGTAAGGTGGGACTTTATTGAAACAAAACAGGTGAGGTGAAAACAGAACGGTTAGCACTGAACAGTGGTGAGATGAACAAAGGCGGTTAAGATATAATAGTCTTTGCCGATGGAAATAGCAACATAAAGAATACAACTGGAATTCTCAAGCAAACTTGACAAGGCAACAGGAACACAGAGATGAGAAGGACTGGAGAACTAAGACTGGATGACTGAGATGCAGAATACCAGGCAAGTTCAACAGGAGAGAGTATGTAACACTGTGTGCACAAGAGAGTCCAGACGATGAGCGAGTCCATGTTAAATAGCGTCCTTGATTGGTGACAGGTGTTGCTGATCAGTACACTGGTGAACGTGGACTGTGACTGAGGGAGAGCGTCCGGTGAAGCAGTGACAGTACCCTCCCCTCCACAGACCTCTCCAGAGGACCAGAACCTCAGATGTCCGGGCTGATCCCATCCATGCAGTGAAGATGAGATGAACCGTGTAGAGGTCGTTCAGGATGGTCGAAACAAGGATGCCACCTCGAGGTACCTATGAACTCTCCTCAGGACCGTAACCTTCCTAGTCGATCAGGTACTCAAAATGATTCCTCCTACACCGGGAGTCCAGGATCTCACAGACAGCACAGGACCGGCCCATCATCTAGAAGCAGCACTGGAGGAGGATCGTAGGCCCACCAGACTCAGTGAAGGGGATAAGGCTTGAGGATTGACACATAGGATGTGGGTGCAATATGGTAATATGCTGGGAGGTGTAAACAGAAAGGTGACTGGGTTGATTTGTCTCTTGATAGTAAATGGACCAATATAGCGGGGACTTATCTTCTTGCAGGGCAGTTGAGCACAGATATCTCTGGGAGAGAGTCAGACCTTCTGTCCTAGATGGTAAGTAGGGCTTGCTGTTCTCCTCTTGTCTGCCTGGCTCTTCTGACAGCCCATTAAGAGATGGAAGTGAGCTGAGTTCCATACCTTCTCGCTCTGCTCGAACCAGGGGCCCACAGATGAAACCACCAATGGCTCTCCTGACCAGGGAAACAGGGACGGTTGGAAGCCGAGTACGCATTGGCAGGGAGTGAGGCTGGTGAGGGGATTCTTGAGAGAGTTTTGTGTGTTTTTGGTCCATGCAAGGATTTGACTCCAGCCGTCCTCATGGTTGTGGCAGGAGAACTAGATTACAGTCATACGATCCTTTTAAGGCTCACATGGCTCATGCAACTTACCAAATAAACTACAATAAAAACATCAAAAGCTGAGTAAACAAATGGGTATAGGTTTTAATGGGCAACAAAATACAATGTTATTAAAGAAAATTGTGTGCATACCATGACAAATCTTTGGATTTGTGCATAAATTTGTGTTTCTCACCAATAGCATCCAAAATCCACCCAACAGTGCCATCTCCTCCACAGACCAGGACTCTGCATTTATGAAGATTTTGAAAGAACTGGAGCCTGAAATGCATACACATTCATAGACACATGAGTTTTTGAACTGAATCCATAATGGTGTTTGTCCACACTATTTATAAAACATACCCCGGATTTGGTCCTCCATTCTCAAGATTGTACACCTGTCGTGGGTTCAGGAGGTACTGAAACTTCCTCAACACTCTACGACAAACCAGATAATGACATTAAGCATGCAATTTTAAATGTACTTACGTAAATGTAAAAATATTGTTGTGGTCTTAACCATTTTAGGGCACTAGACAGTCTGTTTTAATGAACAGTTCTTAAAGTCAATAGAGAGTATAACCTCTTTCCCTGTTTTCCGCCACTCTTTGGATTTACAAAGACCAAAAGAGGGTGTGTGTCATTCACAGGAAATATCTAATTAGACAGAGTAAATAAATATATAAACAGAGTGGAAAATGATTAAACTAAAGCACATGCATACACATTTATCATACATATATATATTACAAAAACACACACAGTGGTGCCTGAAAGTTTGTGAACCCTTCAGAATTTTCTATATTTCTGCATAAATATGACCCAAAAGATCATCAGATTTTCACTGTCCTGAAAGTAGACAGAGAATCCAATCAAACAAATGAGACCAAAATATATGCTTTGTCATTTATTTATTCAGGGAAATGATCTAATATTACATATCTGTGAGAGGCAAAAGTATGTGAATCTCTATATTAGCAGTTGATTTGAAGGTGAATTTAGAGTCCATCTGTTCAGAGTTGTTTTTAATCAATAGGATGACTATCAGGTGTCAGTGCGTGCCCTATTTTAATTAAAGAACAGCGATATATATCAAAGTCTGGTCATGTTTGTGGAAGTGAATGATGGCACGAACAAAAGAGATCTCCGAGGACCTCTGAAAAAGAGTTGTTGTTGCTCATCAAGCTGGAAAAGGTTTCAAAGCCATCTCTAAAGAGTTTGGACTCCAGAAATCCACAGTCAGACAGATTGTGTAGAAATGGAGGAAATTCAAGACTATTGTTCCCCTCCCCAGGAGTGGTTGACCAACAAAGATCACTCCAAAAGCAAGACGCGTAATAGTCCGCGAGGTCTATTCTTCTTGTCTTTTCACATCGGCTAATGTTAATGTTCATGAGTCCACCCTAACACTGAACAACCATGGAGTGCATGAGAGAGCTGCAAGGAGGAAGCCACTGCTCTCCAAAAAGAACATTGCTGCCTGTCTGCAGTTTGCTAAGATCATGTGGACAAAGCCAGAGGGCTACTGGAGAAATGTTTAATGGAGAGAGGAGACCAAAATATAACTTTTTGGTTTAAATGAAAAGCGTAATGTTTTGAGAAAGGAAAACAGTGCATTCCAACATAAGAACCTCATCTCATCTGTGAAACATGGTGGTGGTGGTATCATGGTTTGGGCCTGTTTTGCTGCATCTGGGCCAGGACGACTTACTATCATTGATGAACAATAAATTCTGAATTATACCAGCAAGTTCTGAAGGAAAATGTCAGGACATCTGTCCCGAGGACTGAATCTCAAGAGAAAGTGGGTCATGCAGCAAGACAACGACCCAAGCACACAAGCTGTTCTACCAAAGAATGGTTAAAGAAGAACAAAGTTAATGTTTTGGAATGACAGTCAAATTCCAGACCATAATCCAATTGAAACGTTGTGGAAGGAGCTGAAGCAAGCAGTTCATAGGAGGAAACCCACCAACATCAGAGTTGAAGCGCTTCTGAGGAATGGGCTAAAATTTCAGGACTTGTGTGAAAATCTGATAATCTTTTGGGTCATATTTATGCAGAAATATCGAAAAGTCTGAAGGATTTACAAACTTTCAAGCAGCACTGTATAATTATAATATTTAAATTCAAGATTGGTTTAAATGTAAATGTCTGCTTGCCTGCAGAAAGTGTCCATCTGAATTTATGTTTGCCAGGTAATTTTCTCCCAGACTACATCCTGAGCTAGAGTCCATCTATAATTGAACATGAGGAGGGGAAATGCTACAATTATTATATACAAAATGCTATAATAGTTATAACAAAACTGCCTATATATCAACAGCAGCAGCAACAACAATAATAAAAAATAATAATAATATTTTATATTGTTCTAGTTGTTGCTTACAGCACATATGGCCCAGGGCGGAAGGATGTGATGCTGTAATAGTCCACAGTCACAGTGTGATGAGCCCAGAGGAACACAGTCACTGTGGCGCTACATTCATCATCACAAGCAAAAAAACATCAGCATCTAAACATTTACTGTATACAGTACCAGATCTCTCTAAATAAAACAACCAACAAAATAAATGAAGTCTTTAGGTCACGTTTGCTTTTAATAGTGGCAGATCTGGACAAAAATAATCGGCACTCACCATGCGATGACACCACGCGCAGCTCTTTCCTGTGAGCATTTTAATCTTTTTGTGGCAAATCTCACATTTGTTGGATTCACAGTCAGCACTGATCCAATCATGAACTGAACACTGGTGAAGGGGAAAAAAATCAGGACAAGCATTACCTTGCATTAAAGAAATAGTTCAACCAAAAATGAAAATGTGCTGAAAATGTCCTCACCCTTGAGCCATCCAAGATGCAGATTAGTTTGTTTCTTCATTGTAACAGATTTGGATAAATTTATCATTACGCCACTTCCTCACCAATGGATGCTCTGCAGTGAATGGATGCCGTCAGAATGGGAGTCCAAACAGCCGATAAAAACATCTTGCACATCTCGTGAAGCGAAAAGCTGTGTTTTTAAAAAATCATTAAGATGTTTTTAACTTCAAACCATTGCTTCCAGCTAAAATAAGAGTCCTCTATCCATAACATCAATATCTCCAGTGATAAAGTCATCTGAACTGAATATGGACAGAATATGCACAGATCAAGCACCGTTTACAAGCAAAAACATTCCAAACCTGTTCTTAAACATGCCAGTGGATTTAGTTGAGAGAGGAAAACATGAGATGGACTATTTCACTGGAGGAAAAGTTATTATGGACTCATATTTTAGCCAGAAGCAACAGTGTAAATGTAAAATTCCTTAATGATGGATTTGTTTCTTACAAACACACAGCTTTTCGCTTCAAAAGAAGTTAATTGATGGACTGGAGTCATGTGGATTACTTGTGCTGTAAAGGACAGGTTTATTGAGGTCTTACCCCATTGTTTAAAATACACTGGTAACGGACAGGTGTATTGAGACATTACTCTATTGTGTCAAATACACTGGTTATTGTATTTTGTTTTATTATTTCATTTCTTTTATGCACCTTGTAAACACTGTTTTAAAATGTGGTATATAAATAAAGCTTTACGTAACTATTTTTATCAGATGAGCTCTCATTCTGACGGCACCCATTCACTGCAGAGGATCCATTGGTGAGCAAGTGAAACTCATCTATGTCTTGGATGGCCTGAGGGTGAGTACATTTCCATTTTCATCTTTGAGGGAACTACTGCTTTAATGCCTTTTGTGAACAACTTTAACACATAATTAGCAAGTAAATGTTACATAATGCAGAAAATAATGTGAATATTAGCAATTAGTAGCATGCAGGTGAACTGTCATTTATGAACTGTGCAACTATTAGATGTTCTTTTTATCATTTCTCACCCCTATCTCTGTTTTGGATCTGACAAAGGTCCTGACACACGGTGTGCGGTTTTTGTTGGCACAGCTGCTGTGGACGGTGTATTTGCAAACTAGAAATCAATAAAAGAAGAGGGGCAACACTGACAATGTCAATTAAAAAAGACACAAATAAGGGCATACAAAGACACTAGACAAGGGTATTCTTAATATGTTTTTGAAATCAGACAAGACAAGGCCATAAATATACAGTGTCACATGCACAAAAAGCCCAAAACTGTCCTGTGCAAAAGCATCTTCAGTATCTAATGAATATATACTAAATGTTGGGGCTCTTGAAATGGACTATGGATGAAGAGAGAATGTATAAAGGCCCGTTCACACCAAAGACGATAACTATGTCAATAACCATAGTTCTGAAATAGTAAGATGAAGTTATGGGATCAATATTGTTCTAAATGTAAAGGAATAGTGAAGTCCACACCACAACTATACTGATAATGGCACATATGAATGATATCATTGGAATCACTTTCAGAATTATTTTTTTTCCAGCTGATGAACAATAAAAACACTGACAGCCAATCAGAATCCATTCTGCTTTAAAGAGCTGGAGCATTTAAAGCGGCAGAACAGACGTTAAGCCGTACATTGATATTAAAAAATATATGCTCATGAATTAAATAAAAAAGATTATCATTAATAAACTCACAATTGCATGACAAGCCCTGTTTTCGCAGGCCCAACATCATGTTCTGACAGACAAAGCAATATGTGGGCCTGTTGAAGTTCTTCAGCCGCCAGACATGTTGGCCATCTTTTTCAGCTACCTGAAGATAATGTTTAAAACAAAAACCAATATAATGAATTCCACACCATACGACAACATTGGTGTATGATTACATATACATATGCATATGCATATGCATATGACAAAGCTTATTTACCTTTAATCCAAGCAAAACCAGTAGAGGAATGTTGTTCAAGCCACCTTGTATCCATTCTTGTTGGGTTAAAGTACCACTGCTGTCTATGTCTATGGCTTTTAGCATGTCTCTAAGCACCTGAGAAAATGTATTACAAAATTAAAATATACTTATATTAGTGGGGTATGGGATAATAAGACTGGGAAACTTGATGTTCATGGAGGACGATGGGCTTCAACTGCCAAGCGAATCAGCTAATAAAGCAAAAAAATAATTAAATCGAGAGCAGGACTTGGTTTTACACATCATTGTTGAATGAACTGAGATGGTGGATGGATGTTGTTTAGAGAATGGTGGCTTAGCAGAGAAGAGCCATGTTATAGAAAGAGAAAGGTATGATATGGTAATTAAAGGTTAAACATTTTTATAAAACGTATGGATGGATGAATCATTCACAATTAGCACAGTAAAAATAAAGAAATATGGTGCATTCTGATTTACGGTGTGCCAGCTTAAAAAGTGGCACTGTTTGTCATCTTCAAAGACAGCTTTACACAGTAGTGACTGAAACCTGTATCTTATTTCCCAATAAGATTGACAAGGTCACTCTGATGAGGAAAGAGTTTGACAGAACATGGTGTGGAGTCATCCATGGCAAATGAATTTCAGAAACAAGGTACATGACATGATTTAACTTGACTTTAAAGGGGTCATATGATGTTGCTAAAAAGAACATTATTTGGTAACACTTTACTTGAAGGGGTGTGCATAAGACTGACATGACACCTTCATAATCATGACATAACACATGTCATGAATATGAAGGAGGTTTTTTACAACTGTCATTATGTGTCATTCACTCAGTTATGTCATTTTTAATGCAAATATGACATTATTTGACCTAACCCTACCCCTACCCTTACCCCTAACCATAGCCCATAACAAAGACATCTCAAACAATGTCATCTTTGCATTAAAAATGACATAACTGAGCGAATGACACTTAATGACAGTTGTCATAAACATGCATAAAACACCTTCATATTCATGACATGTGTCATGTCATGATTATGTAGGTGTCATGTCATGATTATGAAGGTGTCATGTCAGTCTTATGCACACCCCTTCAAGTAAAGTGTAACCCATTATTTTGTGTATATGGTGTAATGAAATTATGCGGTTTAAGGTTAAAAAAACACATTATTTTCCACCTACTGTACATTATTGTTTCTCCTCTATGCCCCGCCTTTCTGAAAAGCGTCGATTTTTACAAAGCTCATCGGTCTGAAATGCGAGGTGTGCTGTAGTGGCCGAATACCTCAAGCGTGTGACGGAAATGTTACGCCCCTTTACCATACTGTGATGCCCTGTCCGACCGGAGCGACGAGTCAAAAACATTAAAACCCATTATAAACTAGGCATTTGTTGCATCCAGAGGGGACATAACTACTGATTATAATGACTTATACTGTCTTTTTATGCGTTACGTTGCGTATCGCGCCACGTAAACATAAAACCATGTCTGCATTTGTGATAGGAGAAATGACAAACAACAAGCCCTACTCTACACTGCCCAAAACTCGCGTTTGAATCATCAGTGGCAAATTCTTTAAATATGAAAACTTACTTACAGGCTGTAAATCAGAAGCACCAGACTGTCCTTGCAAAGTTGGAACTGCCCCACTTTATAGAAAGAGACATCGGCATTGTAGTCTACTCTCTCAGGAAACAGTCCTCGTCCTCCATAAAATGCGCTGCACACACATCGAAATATTTGGGTTGAAGTGTTCTGGAACAGTGTTGTAAATACAACTTAACCACTGATTTCTAGTTGTGTCCTCTTTTGGAAGGCCAAACAAAGTAGTTTCGCTTTCACAACGAAACACACGGTGTCACACACGGTGGGCTAGAGTGAGCGGCAGCGGGCTTGAGAATGGCGTGGCCGGCGGATTCGACGAAGGAGGCTTGCGGCAACCACATGTGACGACTCCGGGCTGGACCCCGCTTCGTCTGCGGTGAAAGCCGATCCGGCGATCGACAGCACAAAGTTGATGTATTTCCTCAGCAACCAGCACGGATCAGATCCAGGCATGATGAAGCAGATATCGTCCTCTTTTGGAAGACCAAACAAAGTAGTTTCACTTTCACAACGAAACACACAGTGCCTTCACGGCATGGCGACAGCAACAACAATACTACAGCGAGAATAAAAGTTACGCCTTCTTTCTTTGCGTGAACATTTGGGCGGCGTTATGCAAATCTTCCCACATAGTGACGTAGGTATGTGGGGGCGTGTTAGAACGAGCCGTTTTTGGTAGGCGTGGTTGACTCTTAATTTTATAAAGAATATCTCTTTGGATTTGAGACTTTAGTCTTTGCAACTTTACAGATCTTCTTTATGCACCAAGAGCTTGTAACACTCCAAAGAGGAAGGAAAAATTTAAATCACATCATATGACCCCTTTAAATGTTTTCTTTCCTTTTATGTAATAGACATTTTAAAAGCAGAAAATCTGGGACTATTGGAAAAAAAAAAAAACACTAGGCCATCACTGGTACAAACTAACTTTGAAAAAGCAAAAGCAATTTCTCCAAACCAGTAATACCTTCTGAAACCGTTACAGTACTTGTATGTATGAACTTACTGGCTTTACTTCTGTCACATCCCATCCAAGGTATTCTGCAGCTTGCATCATCTGTGTAACAATTTTGTCAACTTCCTTTTAAACAAATATACACAGAAAAAAAACAGAATTTATTATAATAAATAATTATTATAACTTATTTTAAGAGGAGATCACTGGACATGCTAGTAGACTAATTTGAACCCAAGTAAGCTACAATGGGAATTAAGAGGGTAGCATTAAATAGAAATATCAAAATATACATAGACATATAAAAAAGTTTGCCTGTTGTTACCTTGCTATCAAGATATCCATTGTCATCTTTATCATATAATTTGAAGGTGTCTGCCAAACAGATGTTTTATAAATAATAAATACTTTGCATGTAGACTAATTACGCTTAAAACAAATGGCAAGTTTATTTAATAATTTAGATGATTAAAAATGATTCAACTCATTTTGCATTATAAATGGCATTAGTACATACTACATAGCATTAGTGATATTATCTACTAGAGATTTAAAGTCAAAGAATGTCTTACACTCTAGTTTGTCTCGAGGATTTCCATCCTCCAATATTGAAAAGTAACAAGATACAGCTTTAAGAGAGACACAGTCTGAAAGAGGAGATCAAAGATTGACAGCAAACAAATAACACTAAATATCAATGTAATGATCACCACAAAATATAAATAAATAAAAAATTGCTGCAGCTTTTCTCAAAAATGTTGTTGATATTTATGACATTATTCTTTTGTTTTGCAGTGAAAACCCACAAATAATATGTACTTGTGCAATTTAATTACAGTTAGACAGCAACAGCAAGAACACATTTACCTACTATAAATATATTTTTGTCTGTAATTACTGAAAAACGTATTGTGGACTCCCATGCAGAAGGCAACAGTGACACCAGCACAGAAATAATTATAATACAGAAGGGAGTTATAGATGCAGATGCTTGCACACTGTCACTGATTATATATTGTACCTTTTAAACGATAAATTCATATTATTTTCACTATTTAAAATAGCACTGTCAGGTATTGCATTTATTCAAAACATTCAAAAAGTGCATGTGCCGAAGAACATTATAATTTTGTCTTGTGCACTTGACACATAAATGTAAACAAAGCATTAGATCTCTCATGAGGTTTGGATGTGAAGAGGCTAGAAAGACAAAACACAAGTGTATTTCGTAACATTTACTGAAATTCTGTAGTTCAAGATGACTCAAAAATGAAACAGCTAACCGTCTTTGGTGTGAGGACTTTGGTCAGGACAACACTGCTCAGATCTTTGGAAATACCAGTAGAGACGCTGGCAGAAATCAGCTGGAAAATCTTCTACCTCAAGATACTTCTTGAGGAACAGAGAAAATCCTGTTGCATCTATGTGCTTTAGTGAGGAAAGTGCAAAGAGTCATAAAATTCAAAAACTCATGGAGATTTTAGATTCACATTCAGCAAACCGCAATAATAATAAAATAAAAAAACATTAACAAATATCTTCTGTCCCTGTCCTACACATTCTATATGTGACCCTGGACCACAAAACCTGTCATGAGGGTCAATTTTCTGAAATTGATATTTATACATCATCTGAAAGCTGAATAAATAAGCTTTCCACTGATGTATGGTTTGGCCGAGATACAACTATTTGAAAATCTGGAATCTGAGGGTGCAAAGAATTCTAAATATTGAGAAAATCATCTTTAAAGTTGTCCAAATGAAGTTCTTAGCAATGCATATTACTAATCAAAAATTAAGTTTTGATATATTTTAACAGCAGGAAATTTACAAAATATATTCATGGAACATGATCTTTACTTAATATCCTAATGATTTTTGGCATAAAAGAAAAATCTATAATTTTGACCCATACAATGTATTTTTGGCTATTGCTACAAATATCCCCCAGCGACTTAAGACAAAGGCTTTTGTGCTCCAGGGTCACATATATTAAAAGTATAGTTCACCCAAAAAAGAAAATTCTGTCATCATTTACCGACTGAGTGACTGTCATGTCTTTCCAAACCTGTGACAAAGTTGTGTTGGACCCCACTGACTTTCAGTGTATGGGCAAAAACAGATCTCATTCTTCAGAATACAAATAATCAGAAAAAGAAAGTTATGCAGGTTTGGAACTTTAAGTTATAGCCTATACTTTAAATTTAACCAAAATCTGGCTAAATATCAAACAATAACCCCCCAAACTTCACATATCATTTTTAACGTGATGATTATATCATTCATGGACAAATGAACTATTGGGGGAGCCAGCAGAAAGTTATTGTCAAGCTTACATCTCCAAACCTGTGGTGGACCAGCTTTCCACCAGCATGAAATTCCTTCATTGCATCTTTCACCTTTATCCTGCCGTCTAGGAAATTCAAAACAAAGGGGGAAAAAGTCCAATTAAAACAAACAAACAAATAAATAATGAAAACCTTTTGTCACCTATTTAACTTAGAATATTCTTCATAACTTAGCATATATATCTTGTTATTCTATCATCTATGAGTCAGTGAAAGGAAATTAATAATATTTCTCATAATGTTATTGATGTGGTGGTTTATGAAAGATACTTACATTCTATGTACTCTTGCAGCTGAATGAAGTCAACGGGGCTAATCTCATTTTCTAAATCAGATTCTGTGGCCATTTTGTTTGTCTTAAGTCCCTCAGCCTGAGAAATGAGGACGGAAAAAGGTCAATATGCATAATGAATATATGAATGTACTGTACAACTACTAAGGAAGAAAAAATTAAAACAAACAAACAAATAAATAATGAAAACCTTTTGTCACCTATTTAACTTAGAATATTCTTCATAACTTAGCATATATATCTTGTTATTCTATCATCTATGAGTCAGTGAAAGGAAATTAATAATATTTCTCATAATGTTATTGATGTGGTGGTTTATGAAATATACTTACATTCTATGTACTCTTGCAGCTGAATGAAGTCAACGGGGCTAATCTCATTTTCTAAATCAGATTCTGTGGCCATTTTGTTTGTCTTAAGTCCCTCAGCCTGAGAAATGAGGACGGAAAAAGGTCAATATGCATAATGAATATATGAATGTACTGTACAACTACTAAGAAAGAAATGATAGAATAAACGGAGACCTATTTGGGGCAAACTGCTGTAATCCTTGTTGTGTTACAAGACATCTTTATTTCCACAAGTGAATAATTACTGTAACATGCACTATGGTATTTACACTGAGCTGAAAGTTACTGTACAACCACAGTAGATGAGCAAAACAAAGAAACAAATAAACATGGTATTAGCATCTTATTGTTACGTGAAATTTGAATGCTGAAGAATAACTGACGAACGCATAAAGCCTACAAAATGGAAAAATTCGTTTGATGGACTTAATTAAAAGTCATTTTTCAAATAAATACATACATCCCGAGTTGCTCTAATTTAGGACATTTTTAATTTGGATTGCGCCCCCAACTATTTTCACTTCTGAATTTGCCCAGCGATTTTTCTTTATGGTGTAACAGCGTGTGCATTCATAAAACAGCTTTAAAACGCGCCCTAAACACACTTATTTGAATCGATCTTACCTTAAAAAGTCGCAAATTCTCTCGGGTCAAATGAATGAGGGATTTAATGCCCCGTTTTAACGCGTTAAATGCAGCCTAGATATCTATCGTATGTGGATTAACACGCATGTGCATTACTTAAAGTTCACAAGAAGGACTGTAACGTTACAACTCAAGCCTCTAAAAATGTATCTGTAAAAACTTGAACATTTTCCCAATGTTGTGACACATTTTCACATTTCATTGGCAGATAATTCAACTTTAACATTATGCATATGTTGTGCAGGTCGTATACGTGCGGATAACTACGTCATTACGTACGGAAAACATTGCGTCATGACGTTTTAGAAAAAAAACCGTCAACAACTGTAAGCGGTAGCTGAATGTCCACGTTCACTGTGATGATTGACCGCCGTCAGAACATTCAGCGCCTTAAATAACATTACGAGCAGTGGGTTTGTTCAGGATTATTCACACGAAGTGTTGCAGATGACGAGAAATAGTAGGCTACTATTAAAACAGAAAACAGTCAGTGCGGCCATAGCTCAGTGCTAACCAGTAAGTGTTTGCATTAGTTCCCTGCTTTGAAAATGTGTAGTATCAGCTGTCAGTGTTGCACGTGCATGTGTCGTCACAGCGAAATTAATGTTTGTTGGACAAAAAAAGTTATTTGCATACATGCATCCTTAATTAGTATTGTCTTACATGCCATTTGAAATAGTGAGTGTTAATGCATCAGATGTGGACTGACATGTTGTGTATCAGGTCTTGCAGGATTTGGGCAGAAGTAGACTGATCATGAGCACAGAGACTCATGTGAAGGACATTAAACCTGGACTCAAGAATCTCAATGTCATCTTCATCGTGCTGGAAACAGGTGTCCAAACAACACATTACATGAAGTGGAAGGATGAAACAATGAACAAAAGAAAGAAACAAATATAAGCATTTAACTGCATTAACATATAATTGTTTAGCAGATGCTTTTTATTTAAAGTGATCCACATATCAGGAAAACCAAAAGCATATTATCATACAGGAACCAACAATAGCAGTCCCACACTGCTGAATTTCAATAATAACTGTTCATCTAATGGATTGATGCTGTAAAAAAAATGACGTGATATAAAAGTTATGTGATGGTACTGTGGAAGCCCCTTTCCGCCACTGAATAAAAAAGAAAAGAGGTAATTGCGACTTTTTATCTCACTATTCTGACTTTTTTTTCTCAGAATTGCGTGATACAAACTCGCAATTCTGACTTTTTTTCTCAGAATTGTGAGATATAAAGTCAGAATTGTGAGATATAAAGTCAGAATTGTGAGATATAAAGTCAGAATTGTGAGATATAAACTCGCAATTCTGAGAACATATCAGTCTTTCCCCCCCCTCAAAATTGGACTTTAACTCGCAATTGTGAGTTTATATCACACAATTCTGACTTTATAACTCGCAATTGCGAGTTTATATCTCACAATTCTGAGAAAAAAAGTCAGAATTGTGAGATAAAAAGTCACAATTACCTCTTTTATTTTTTTATTCAGTGGCAGAAACGGGCTTCCATAGTGGTACAATGGTACACACTGACAAACCTTTTTGTTCATATTTTAATATAATCAATACCCTAGTGCTGTAATATGTCCATATTAATCATGTACTCATAGTACTCCTTTCAATTTTGGTACTTTTTGTTATCAGCTCCATTTGTCATTGACATTTAGTTCCTTTTTAAAATATATTTAAGTATATTAAGTAATAAAGCATAAATAAAAAATCCATGAAATTTAACTGCAGATATGGTTGCCAGAATTTTACAGTAAAAAATATGGTAGCAACATTTAAAGTTTTAAAGACTGAAATCAATTTACAGTAACTGTATATTTTATTAACTGAAATAGCGTTAATATACCACATTACTGTTTTTTCTTTTTATAATTATTTATAGTTTATAATTATCTATTATAATATGACAACCACCATAATACAGGTGGTGAAAACACGACTCTAAACAAATTGCAATAAACATTAATTTAACAGCATAAGATGTAACATAAACCCCTAATGTACATAGGAATATCAGGGTTTTTTTTACTGTAAATTATAATTTTTTCTTTTCTCTGTCTCATTCAAGGACGAGTGACGAAGACCAAAGACGGTCATGAGGTGCGCACATGTAAAGTGGCTGACAAGACGGGCAGCATCAGTATTTCGGTTTGGGACGAAGTCGGTGGCCTCATCCAGGCTGGTGACATCATCAGACTTACCAAAGGGTGAGACTGTGTTTGATGAGTGATGCACATTGAAAGTCTATCAGACGTTTTCTTTCAGACATTTGAACAGATGCTCAAAAGACACATTCATTCTGCAATAATACAAACAATCAATTCATTTGATTGTTTATATTATTGTTTATAACAATAGTGAACAGTTTTATAATTTGACAGTAAGTATCACTAAAACTGTTGATATACAAGACTAAAAGTTTACAGTCTACAGAACTATTCACAGTACATTTGTATTTTGCTGCAGTTATGCCTCAGTTTTTAAAGGCTGTTTGACGCTGTACACTGGAAGGGGAGGTGAACTACAGAAGATTGGAGAGTAAGTTGATTATTGGACAGGAATTTGTTATTTAATCATTCATTTTTTGTAAATGGCAGTATAGTTATCATTATGTGTATCTTTTCATTTATAGTGAATGAATGTTGTATTATTGTTGGCTGTCTTTATGTTAGTTTTATGTTCCCTGCCTAGGGACTGCAGCTGAAAAGTAGTTATTGTTACTAATTCTGGCATATTTACATGGTGTATATTTATACAACAATGTTCATGAATATGCATGGTCCCTATTAAATAAACCAATAAAATAAAAACAATAAAATAAAATAAAAAAATTAGTTATCATGGCAGTATAGTTATTTCAATATGAAATGTTTTGCATTAAAAAAAGCCTATAATATCGCTAAGTACAATACAGACAATATAGACAAAAATACAGTATATATATATATATATATATATATATATATATATATATATATATATATATATATATATAGATTTCAAGACAGACGTACCGCGAGGTTCTTCAGTGATCATCTGCTCCTGTAGATGCCACAAGACTACCCATAATCCTCAGGTGAGGTCCACCAGAGCAATTGCATTTGCATATACATATATAAATACACTGGGGTGGTTAACTGTTTTTTTTCTAGGCTTGATTGTGTTTATGGGGTGCAGTCTAACATGTGTTAATGCTTCGTTTTTTTAAAAAACGCATTCTTTTTTACATAATTTACCTTTATTCCACACCGCTCTGTCCCTTCTCTGAGAAACGCGCTGATCATTTCCTGCTTTTATGAAGCCCCTCCCTCAGAAATAGGCGATGGGCTCTGATTGGTTAGCTAGCCCAGTGTGTTATGATTGGCTAAACCGCCTATAGTACACGTCTAAACGTCCCGCCCCTCACCTCAGCGGCATGTGCTCCGGTTGTATTGTAAACAACGGCGTCGTTAATATCGCTTATCATTTTGAGCTCGATTGAGAAGCAGAGGATATTATTGAAGAGGATCGTGCAGAACTTGTGCAAGCATGGCTTTTAATGGTAGGCCTATGCTTTTGTTTGTTGTTGTCTCATACTTTTAGATACGCTGTTATTTGTAAATACTACTGCTTATGTTAGCTTTTAATATACGGTTTTATCCTGATTAAAGCTTTAAAACAGTACAGCAACTGCACGCGCGTCCATGTTTAACGCTTCTCATAGCTATGTGAAAATAAGTGTATAATTGGAACAGTTCATTGTTGGAGCTGAGCTGAATGAGAGAGAGAGAGAGAGAGAGAGAGAGAGAGAGAG
>NW_015505785.1:518717-519248 GCF_001515645.1 Sinocyclocheilus grahami
AACATTTATTTTTTGTATATTCATAAATGCATTTAAAACATTAATCTCATAACATTATTTATCGCAGTTGTAATTATTGTTATTTGCAGTGTAAATTATTTAATCTGACTGGTAGCAGCCCTATAGTGTATATTGAATTTATTGATAAATTGTAATAATTTGACATGTAAGATGATGCATACATCTAAAAAGGTTAAAAATAGGCCTTTGTAAAGGTAAATATGCGGATTTAAGTACGTAAAAGCTGATAGAACACTGATGAAAATATTGCTTCAGAATAAATTGTTTACTCCACCAAAAATCTCTGTGATGCAGTTGTTTTGTGGGGATTTTTTGTGTGGAATATTGTCTGCTGACATGAAAAGTTCACTGTATATCATAAATTTAACTTGTTCAAGTCTGCAGAAACCCTGCAATCAGCTTGTGCCAAGTCGTTTAACTCTAAATATCATCAGTTACATTAACAACCAATCAGCCTGCGCCATATAGAGTTTCATGACTGAACTATATATATATATATATATATATATA
>NW_015505785.1:519529-541179 GCF_001515645.1 Sinocyclocheilus grahami
TAACTTCATGTTGCCCAAGATATTTTATTTTAGATGAATTAACGTTTTGTATCCAATTTGTAAGATTCTGCATGGTGTATTCAGAGGTGCCAAACTTTAGTGAGCCAAATCCAGAATATTTGGCCCAGATGAATAAAACGGTACGTCTAGATGGATTTCTGCCTTTTAATGAATCAAATCATTATTTAAAACGGTTGGTCGTAGTAATTCACTTTTTTCTTGTTACCCATCAGGGACTGAATGACCAGAGCAACACGATCAGCAGCACTGGTGCACCTGCAGGTATGATTATATACTGCAACATGAACCACTAGCCTATACTTTTGTAAGAATTATAAATCCTTTAAAGCGGTCATATGATGCGATTTCAAGTTTTCTTTTATCTTTGGTGTGTTACAAGCTGATTGTGCATAGATAAGATCCCTGAAGTTGCAAAGACTAAAGTCTCAAAACCAAAGAGATATTCTTTATCAAAGTTAAGACTCTGCCACACCCCCCTAAAACGGCTCGTTCTAACACGCCCCCACATAGCTACCTCACTATGTGGGAAGATTTGCATAATTCCGCCCAAATGTGCATGCAAAGAAAGAAGGCGTGGTTTCAGTAACCGCAGTTAGTGTTGAAGCAGCCATGTCAGGGAGACGCTGTGTGTTTCTAGGCGAAAGCAAAAGCACTTTATTTGGCCTTCCGAAAGTAGATGCATTTAGGAATCTTTAAGATTACTTACAACAGAACAGCAATGCATTTTATGGACGACCGTTTCGTGAACCTAGGAGAGGAGGTAATTCTGACTTTGCTATGACAATCTGGCGCTTCTGAATCAGCTACTGTTTTGTTATTAGTTTAAGTATTTGCTATTGACTGTTCAAATGCGGAGTTTTGCGCATCGTGTGTGTGCGTGTGTGTGTGTGTGTGTGCGCGCACGCACGCATGTGTGTGAGAGAGAGAGAGAGAGACAGGGTCACATCAAAGTGGAGTCAGCTGTCTTAACCTTGGCTTGTGTACTGCAAACACATACCAGCTTCATCACTGTCTGTCACGCGACTCTGTTCCCCTTTCGGGCTCTGTCTTTACATTTATTTTGAAAGATGAAGCTCGCGATTATGGTAAGTGGCGTTACATTTCCTAGGAGTGCTTGTGGTGTTCGGCCAATCACAATGCACTGGGTCAGCTGGCCAATCAGAGCAGACTGCGCTTGTCGGAAGGAGGGACTTTGTAGAAAACGAAGCGTTTGAGAGAGGCGGGGCATAGAGGACCTACAATAATGTACAGTATTTGAAAAAGAATGTGTTTTTTGAACATTAAAGCATGTCAACATATTCTGTTACACCAAATACACAAAATAATGATCTTTAAAAAAGCATCATATGACCCCTTTAAGGTTCCTAGTTTTTTGATAAACCTAAATATCCTATATAAACCTATGTAATATATCCTTTCGATATACTGGTCCACAGACATTGTTTTACTCTTTGAAGGTAATGACACTCCCAATGGAAATGGGGTGAATTCTCAAGGCTCTGGCAACTCTAGTAATCCACAGCCGGGTGGACGAGCAAGCAGTGGAAATGGAAACAGGTCGACACCAAGTCCAGGTTCTGTGAGCAATGGCAAGGAGACACGGCGAACGGTCAAAAGATGATTTGGTTCAATCATAAATCAGCATACAGTAATCATTTCAAAATGGATGTGAGCAGCTGTTTGTCATGTCTCATGTGAAGACATGTATTGCTAAACTTTGAGCTTAATGCTTTCATATATATATTTGTTTAACTCTATGGATTGTCCGGTCTTGTAAAATCACACGTGTTTTAAGGTATTGATCAATTCCTGTTTTTTCTTGTTTTATATTCTCCAGAATGAACACACTAAGCTATTGTAGTTTCTAGTCCAACTTCTGATTGTTAGTCAACTTTTGATTATCAGTTTCAACATTAATATTCAGTCATTATTAAAATGCCAGGTTTGTCATCTAAAATAAGTCTTAGCAGGTCAATGAAACCAATGAAGCCAACAAGCAGATGAGAAAAATGGAAAGACAGACAACAGCTGTCGAGATTTGTTATATGATAAGTTATAGTGCCCTCTAAGACCAGAATCTGATCACATTCGATATATTCTCCCAAGATCCCCAGAAGTTTTGAACTTCGAATATTGCAAGTTAGTCATTATGGGGCAAGGCTAACAAATTTCCATGAAAATTAGATAAGCGTCCTGTGATGAGTTTGAAAAGTAGGTGTTTTGGAAACATCTACAGCTAAACAGCTGAACATTTTCCCAGCCGGAAATGGAAAACTGTCATCAATGATCACGATTTGATCGAAGAGAGCTTCTTGGATTCCTAAAAAATCTGATGTTCCACATGAGACCCACTCCAAAACTGTTTACAGCAAATACCATTGTAACTGTTGTCCATCACAGAGGGTTTTTGAAACAGAAAAGCCAAATAAAAAGAAGCTGTGAGAACATTTATTTCTAAAACACTGAAAACATGCAACCATTAAACCTTTTTTTTATTTGCAGTTTTTCAGCTATCTTTTGCCAGGAAATTAAGATATAAATAAAAAGGAATAAAAAAAAAAACTTGAATGTTTGTTTGACCTCTTCTCTTTTTTACCTTGTTTTTATGCTTTGCTGATAGGACATTGACAAACATTATAAAAGATTAGATGAAATAGTGTCTAAAGCACTGATTACTCAAAGAGGAACGCTGCAGTGGTTTGGTTGCCATTCCTCTTGTTTGTTTGTCTTAACTATTGATGTTTCTGTGTGAACGGTTTTGGAGCCTTTTTGTGTTGTTTTACTGTATTGCGCTGTGGAATTACGCTTCACCCATTGAGTTATTGTTTTTATTTTTGAGTATTTGCTGCTGAAACCAACTCTCTTGTTGCCCTGCTGACACTGCAGCGAGGCTGATGTTGGTGTGGATTCCTCCTGCATGGCCTTAAGGTAGGCCTACACTCACCAGCTGTTTAAACTAAAGAGGAACTATTATTTGGCAAATGATATCCATACAATCTGCGGAGATGTTGGAATACAGTTTTACATACTTATCCTCTGATGTTGTTTCCTATCCAACATTTCTTCGTAAACCTCAGAGGCTGTTGTCTAGAGCTGCTGGGATTAACTATAACACAACTTGTCTGTGCCTATATATATGAAGAGTCCCTGTGTCTGTTGAAATCTGCCTTTTTTTATTTACGGTCTGTCAACAACAAGTCTGATTTGATCTGACATCATTGTGGAAGAAAAACTCAACCTTTTGTGTTTAGTTGAAACATGGCACAAACAGTCGGAGGGTTTTCTTTTGTAATGAACTTATTCCTGTTGGCTATGGGTTATTTGATCTCCCGCGATCCTCTGGTAGAGCTGGGGGTATCATTGTATTGTACAATCAACAGTACAATTTAAGTCCCATAGCTGTTTCTCAGTTTAATTCATTTGAATGTCTAGTTTTGAGTGTTTCTGAGTACCCAATATACAGCTATAGTTAAAGTCTACAGGCCTCCTTAAAGCAATAAGCCCCAAGAAGCCGTGGTTTACAGTGAATTTATAACAGCTGTTAGAAATTCACTTTATAAAACGGATAGTTCCGGTCCTTGATTCTGATTGACTGAGCTACTTTCGAAGCTGTTGTAAATTACTCCACAAACATACACCTTTGTTTACGTTTGTGTGTTGCTCGGCAACCACTTTGGTGCAACCACAACTGATTCTGAGGAATTACATTGATTGGTGGAAGAATAATGTTTTTATTAATATCATTACACTTTATTTGCTGTTTTATTTTGTGAAACCTTACTATGTATATGGAATAACTGTTTTATAAAAGCAGTAAGCCCCGTGAAGCCATGGTTTACAGTGAATTTATAACCGCTAAGGGGGTTTAGCTTCGCGTCATGCCTAACAACGCCCCTTAGCTGTTATAAATTCACTGTAAACCACGGCTTCACGGGGGTTATTGCTTTTATAAAACGGTTAATCCATATACATATACCATGTATTTCAGTCAAATGTGACTGTTCCTTAAGGCAAATGGGATTTCATATGCCTTTAACGTACAAACTGTATAATTAGTATTCCAATATAAATTTCTCCACATTTCATAAGTTTACCACACTTCAGTGGTTTGAAGCACAAATATTTTGATCACTAGCCAAGAACCACTAGCCATTGAATGTTTGTGCACCTGCACGAACAAACGACTATTCAGCCTGTCAAAAGAGGCTGAGATATTCACCTATATAAGTCGGTGTTGAATGTCATTTCATCAGAATCTTTAATCTGAAGAGTGACAAGTATCAACACAGGTGCAAGTGCAGTAGCACGGCCAACTAAGGAATGCTCATTCCCATTATCTCAGAGAACCGAGGTTATGTTAGTAACCGAGACGTTGGAAAGCACCTTAAGTACCTTACAGTCATTGGGCCCAAACTCAAGGCAGGAAGTGTTCACCGAGAGCATTTGTAGCTACTCACTTGACCAACCCCAAAGCCAACAGGAGAAAGGTCTTGAGCGAAAGGGGCCAACAGGGGGCCTCTGAGGGCCCTGACCATGGACACATATACCTTGAGTGTGGATGGGGTGTGGCCCGCATCCAGCAGCTCCAGTGCAGGTCCACTAAAAGGACAGAGTGTCTGTCCTCCCTGAATCGTCTGACAACCTGAGGGAGCTGAGCTACAATGGGAAAGGCATAAAGGTGCAAATGTGGCCACTCGTGGGCTAGCACATCCTTCTCCCTGGAAAAGAATGCTGGGCAGTGAAAGTTCTCTTTTGAGAACTTCTGCTTGCTGGAAGATGCTCCAAATCATCTGAAGGAGTGGAGTCTGCCCCCTGGTTCAGTTTGCCCAGCATGTTCACTGCCCTCAGAGAGTGGAGGTTATGCTGTGCCCACAGTAGGAGGTGCATCCTAAGTAGTACAGCAGGCTAAACCGGAGACCCCCCTTTATTTATATTGTTTATATAGGCTACCACCATCATGTTCTCCAAACAGACCAGGATGTGGCACCCCTTCATGTCTGGCAGGAAAGCTCACAGTGCCATAAAAACTGCCTTCATTTCCAGTCAGTTGATGTGCCAATGCCATTCCTGGACCGACCAGTAACCGAACACTGGGCTGCCATCACTTATGGTTGCCATCATCACTTATGGTTGCCATCAACCTAAGTTGGAGGCATCTGTCGTGACCACTTGACTACAGGAGACAGTCCCATGGTTCACCCCTGACTGGTACAGACGGGGTGCCATCCAAAGGGGCTATGGCTTTGACACAGCCGGGCTTTGAGCTAAAATTGGAGAGCGACACTACTGAGGAGGCCGCTGCCATTTGGCCTAGCAGCCTCTGGAAAGTCTTAACCCTTTCAGTGGTGAGTTTAAAATATTCACGTCATGCTTATCACGTGACACGCCACGGCCACAATAACACTGTATGACAGATGGATCGCTTTTATTTTGTTTTTCCTTTTTTTAATATATATATATATATTCACAAACTTGCTTGCCATGTCATGAACAATCTGATATTCCGATTCACAAATATGTGTAAATGAGTGTGTTTTGTCATTTAAAAACCTTTATAAATTATCTTGATCGTGATCTGTAATGTGAGATGGGCGCCGCCATGTTTGTTCGCGCCGCAGTTCAGAGTCCTGTCAGTCGGATTTACAGCACGTAAATTCATGAATTTCTCCCGAAATACAAGTAAGTGGCCGGTAAGGGTGAAGAATAGAGTGAACTTTATAGTTACTTACCATGTGTATCTGATATGAATAAAACACACAGGCAAATTAAATTTGAATTGAATTGTTATTGTTGCTTCATGTGTGTATTTTACAAACTCTAAATACGTAGTTTTACTAGTACTTATGTGTATTGAAATGTCTGAAACCTAAAATATGCATTATGTGGTTAAGAAAACTGCATAGTTGTGATAATATGACAAGCGCAGTGCACTTCTCTCTCTCTGGCTCAGCGCCAGCTAAAGCGCAAAAGCACAGTTTGAATTTAGCAGTTATGTGACGTCACCAAACGTTCTAAATCCCATATGTGGGACCGTACTCCCAGGGGCACGGAAATGAAAATCCCAGATAACTTGGTGCCAGATTATTTAGAGATTTAAAAACATAAAGAAGAATTTTGAACTTAATTCTAAAATGTACAGGCAGCCAATGTAGTGATTTCAAAATTGGAGTAACATGGTCAGATTTACGTCGTCATTTGAGGAATTTTTCAGCAGAATTTTGCACTAATTGGAGACGAGCGACAGAGGACTTGGACATACCATAATAAAGAGAGTTGCAGTAGTCCAGGCGAGACGTAAGCGCGTGGATTGCAATCTCTAAGGTTTTCTCAGAGAGAAAATGTTTAATCTTGGAGAGACGATGTAACTGAAAAAACGAGCCAATCACCACATTTATTTGTTTGTCGAATTTGAGGCTACAATCCCAAAACACACCTAAATTCTTAACGCAGGATGAAGTAAAGAGAGCAAGGTAGTTCAGATCAATACTTCTACTCCCAGAGTTTTCATGGGGACCAAAGTCCATAACCTCAGTTTTTGATTCATTCAGAAATAGAAAGTTTGATTAAAGTTTTCACTTTATCTAGGCAAGCAAAAAGAGATGACCGTGGAATATCTGGCCAGGATTAAATTTCACAAACTGACATCTTACAAAGGTGGACTCCTACGCCTGAATTCACTGAGCTTTAACCACTCGCTAGAACAGCCTGTTGTCCCAGCATGCTTCAAAACAGCCACCATCACCCCATTCCAAAGAAATCATCAATAACCTGCTTTTATGACTACTACCCTGTGGCACTCACACCAATCACCATGAAGTGCTTCAAGCAGCTAGTCATGACTCACATCAAGACCATCATCCCACCCACACTGGACCTTTTACAGTTTGCTAACAAGCACAACTGCCAATGCCATATCATGTGTCTTCAACCTTGCCCTCTCAGACACAAAGACAGAGTCAGAATGCAGTTCAATGACTTCTTCTCAGCATTCAACACCATTATACCACAGACACTCAGCCGTAAACTCTTCATGCTTGGACTTCACTCTGCAACTGGATCCTGGACTGTCATACACTGAAGCAGTTCCGGCGGATGACGCAGCACGTATGCGCACGTGCCTCTGAGATTTGCTAGTCTCGCGAGTTTGTTTATAGGAGCAAAGGAAGCAAGGTGTCCGTCGGGGGGAGCCACTTCTAATTCATGACCAGCGTTTTGTTTTGTTCTCTCTCCGCATTCATCACTAATCACGCAACACCAACGTGCTGCGTTATCCGCTGGAACTGCTTCAGTGTATGACAGTCAGCGGAAATGAGAGAAAAGTGTTTATTACGTTTAAAATATGGATATTTTTCTTACAAAAATGCATGGATTCGCTACAGGGGGCCTTTATTCATCCCCAGGAGCCGTGTGAGGCACGTTTATTATGAATGCGCGTGCTTTATTTGACGACTTGTGGACTGTTCAACTGCAACACCCGCTGACTGCAATGATAGAGCTTGGAATAGCCAGGACAATTTTTAATATAACTCCGACTGGATTCGTCTGAAAGAAGAATGTCATATACACCTAGGATGCTTCGAGGGTAAATAAAACACATCCTAATTTTCATTTTTGGGTGAACTAACCCTTTAATATACATGCATACTGAAGCAGGAATTCAGAGGACCTCAACTATAATGTTTAAGGAATATAGTGTTTTGGATAAATCCTCTATGAAATGTCCCAAACCTCTGCATGCCCACTGTGGACTGCGTGATTTTCTATTGATGCGATGACAAAGCTACATTTTCAGCAGTACTCCAGTCTTCAGTGTCACATGATTCCTCAGAAATCTTGCTAATATGCTGATTTGCTGCTCTATAATTATTTGAGAATTTATTATTAGAAATGTTAAAATAAGCTGTGCTGCTTCCTATTTTTGTGTGAACTGCGACAAATACCATTCGAAAATTTGTGGTACGTACAATTTGAAAAAATAGATAAGTAAATAATGATAATAATACTTTTATTCTGCAAGGACATAATCAGAAGTGACATTTACAGTATAATGTTACAAAATATATAATGAAATGCTATTCATTGAACTTTCTTTTCTTCAAAAAAAACTAAAAATATTAAGCAGCAAAAACTGTTTTAAACACTTATAATAATAATAATAAGAAGAAGAAGAACCATTATTTAATTGAGCATCACATCACATCAGCATATTAGAACGATTTCTGAAGCATCGTGTGAGTAATGGCTGTTGAAAATTCAGCTTTACAGTAATACATAAAAATAAAAATTAATTTTAAAGCATAAAAATTATTTTTGTAAATTTTGAAATAAAATGTCAGAATAATTCCTTTTTTTGTATTTGGGATTGAATAAATGCAGCCTTGGTGAGCATAAGAAACTTTAAAAAAAAATTAACTGGTATAGTGTACATTCTGAAATAAACCACAACTGGATGATTGTCTTGAGTCGTATGTCTTTTTATACAGGTGCAAGTGTAACAGAGTAGGTGCTGTGCAGGTAAACCTCACACAAGGACACACACTCCACTAACACTCATGCTGGCCAGTCATGTCTGTTCATGTCTGTAACTGTTAGTCTATATTAAAACCTCTCAGTATGTAAGATTTGGCAGACCCTGAAATTCCTGATCTCACCTGAACTGATGAGGAGGTCCATGATATAAACACCACCAACATAAGATGCAGCATGCAATGCAGTGCGGCTCTCTTGGTCCTGCAACAACAAATGACTGTACCTTACGTTGTAATTTAATTTTAATAAACAGTATTCCATAATTCCATGGATTTTTATTAAAGGAATTTTTAAGAACCAAAAAAAATTCTTCAAATAAGACAAAACTGCTTACCAATTAATTGACTTCTTCATTTTGCTCCAACAAAAACTCCACCATTTCAGCATTCTGGCTAAATACTGATACGGAGTGACTAATAGAGAGAGAGACAGGATCAGGTATGAGGTATCATCGATGATCAGTGTAGTCACACTTTAGGGAAGAAAGTATTAGGGGTGGGAATTCTGGTTCAAAACATTGCCTTAACATTGCCCTGGCTTCAAGTATCTGAAATATAATGGAAGTCAAAATTTGAACTTTTTATGGTCCTCATAATCCCCCAGGTTTGGAACAACTTGACGGTGAGTAAATGACGACCTTTGGTCAGTTTCATTTCTGTCAGAGGTGTAAAGTATTTGAGTAAATGTAATTAATTATTGTACCTGAGTATCTTTTTGAATACTCTGTAGTTTTACTGAGTATCAAAGATAATAGAAACTTTTACGATCTACTTCACTACATTTTCTACAAAGTATCTGTACTCTTTACTCCACTATACATTTGTAATGAGTGTTGCAATTACACATTACATTTTGCATGGCACCTAGTTCCCTTTCAGTCGGTCACTCTCGACGTCACGTCGGATGACCAACGAATTGGGATCTCGAGAGACCAGTCTTAGACACGAGATTGGTCTTAGAGAGACCAATCCACTTCGAGTGTAAACTAAACGAGCCAATGCACATTGGCATGCGATTATTGCATCCAGCTGCCGCTGATCACAGCGTGAGTATAAGTAGGCAGCAGATGCAGCACATATTCAGCTTTTCGCTTCGGAGCCGAGCGGTTATATTGTTCTGCTTCTGACCTTCTGCTTACAGAGTGAATCTACAGTTCGAGTTCAAGCACGCTCTTCAAGGGCTCTCGTGCTGGCGGTACGGCGCTTCAGCGGCGGTGGTTTTCCCGTGTCGAGTGGGTTGCACACATCAGGCTGCACTACCCCCTGTGTGTGTTGCAAGTGGCCATCTCCCCTGTGCGCTTCAGCACACTAAAAGAGCATTTCTAAACGAGCTCCATGAGTGGAACGTCTTTTTAAAGACTTAAGTCTTTAAGTCTTTTTAAAGATGTCTTTCCATCCGTGCATTTCTGGATGCGGTCGTTACCTGGCGCCGGGTGATGGTCACGATCGCTTCCTCTCGTGTCTGGGCATTAAGCACGTTGAGGCGGCTTTCGTGGACGAGTCATGCTCTCATTGCGGGAGTATGACCATATCGGAGCTGCGAACCAGACTCCGTTTCCTGCAAAGCAGCGTAGTGCCCGTGCCACTGCCTAGATCTAGTATCCTAGTAGATCCTAGTAGGTTCCCTACTTCTGTCACTGGCCGGACTGGTCTTATGGTGACAGTGAGGAATTCCCCTCCGAGGGCTCCTCCATTCGCCGGCACTCCGAAACCAGTGGGGCTGTCGAGAGAGCAGGCTGGACCCTCAAAAAGGGTACCACCTGTATCTTCCGAGGCTCCCCCCGACGATCGGATGTCGATTGCTGCATCGGAGGGTGAGCCAGACTTTTCTGGGGAGGAAGATTCGGAAATGATGGCTATGCTTTCCCGGGCCACTGAGAGTGTCGGGCTCGAGTGGAATCTTCCACCGCGTCCCGAACCCTTGAGGTTGGACGACTGTTTTTTCGGGGTGGCTCGCGCTGGTTCTCAGGGCCCCACCCCAGTGCCTTTCTTCCCGGTGGTGCATGATGAGCTCACTGTCATGGATGGCACCTTTCACTACCATAAACTGCCTCAGTGGCTCATCCTCCCTCACCACCCTTGATGGGGGTCCAGCGCGGGAGTACATTGGAGTTCCCCAGGTGGAGCGGTCGGTTGCGATGCAATTGTGTCCATGGTGCATGATGAGCTCACTGTCATGGATGGCACCTTTCACTACCATAAACTGCCTCAGTGGCTCATCCTCCCTCACCACCCTTGATGGGGGTCCAGCGCGGGAGTACATTGGAGTTCCCCAGGTGGAGCGGTCGGTTGCGATGCAATTGTGTCCAAATGCCGCTACCACTTGGCGGGGCAAATCGTTGCTCCCCTCCCAGGCCTGTAGACACTCGTCGGCTCTGATCGGCATTGCTTATACGGCCTGTGGAGAAGCTGCTTCCGCCTTACACGCTTCGGCATTGTTGCAAGTGCACTAGGCCAAGGCACTGAGGCACTTGCACGAGGGTGGTCATGACCCGAAAGTTCTCAAGGAACTCCGCACCGTGACGGACCTCGCGCTACGAGTGACAAAGATTACGGCGCGGCTGCTGCCTCCACCCGGCCACCGGTTTCAGTACCTCAGCCCGCTCGTCGCCGAGGGCAGCCCCCCGCCGCCGCTCCCGCGCAGCGTCCGCAGCAGCCTCCAGCAAAGCTGCGCCGTGGAGCCGGTCGCAGGGCAGCCGCCCCGCCCGTCCAGGCCCCCGCCAAACCTGGTGGTAAGCGAAAGAACAAGAGGCCCTGAGACGGGCAACCCAGAGATGGAGGGACCTGCTCTTCGGGAGATGGTGAACGCACCACTCCCTCCCCTGGAGGAGGGCCGGGCGGAGAATCTTTTATTTCCTTTTTTTCCGCCACTGACCTCTCAGTCGGTAGTACCCAAATACTCGACCGCAATAGTCCGCACGAACAGTTGTGTACATCAACCTACAAGGTGGTCTGTGCTCCCATTGCATGTCGCAACTCGCTCGCAACCTCCATCTTTGGAGTCAGAAGCATCTGAGGTCGCTTCGTGCTGTTCAAGAGGGTTACAATCACGTCCAATCTTCCATATACACCTAAGGTATGTTCATGTGTGTATTTGCTTCCGAAACCTCCTTCAGGAAGGATGGAGCTTCCGCAATGTCCCTGTCCCAAGTGGAACGGGTACGTTTTCCCAGTGTTATCCAGTCTTACTGAGTGGGTAGTGCCATAGCAGCAGTAGCTGGTCCTCTTGTGGTAAGCCCTGCAGGACATTGGAAGGGGTGGTATCTGTGGCCTTTTGGTAGGGATCCCAATTCGTTGGTCATCCGACGTGACGGCGAGAGTGACTGATGGAAAGGGAACGTCTCGGTTACGTATGGTAACCCCCGTACCCTGAAGGAGGGAACGGAGACGTCACGTCCCGTCGCCACAGCTCCTGTACCACCACTGAGCGGCCGGGTCACCGGCTCGGCTCCTCAGCGAAAACCTGAATATGCGCTGCATCTGCTGCCTACTTATACTCACAGTGTGATCAGCGGCAGCTGGATGCAATAATCGCATGCCAATGTGCATTGGCTCATTTAGTTTACACTCGAAGTGGATTGGTCTCTCTAAGCGAGATCCCAATTCGTCGGTCATCCGACGTGACGTCTCCGTTCCCTCCTTCAGGGAACAAGGGTTTCCATACGTAACTGAGACGATTTTGTGCAGCAGTTTATTTCTGCTACAAAAGAAAAAGGAAAAAAAAGCAGCATATGTTCTTCTGTGTCAGCCGCGCTGCACAGATGCTCTGTTTCCATTCAAATCAAAGCGTAAATACACGTAGCATTGTGTCACGTCTGACACAGAAGAGTGTATGCTGCTTGCGTTCAGTGGCTATTCTCCAAAATGGCGCTACGGTGATGCGGAGACACAGAGGAGACTAATTGTTGAACAAAGTTGTTGTTGTTGTTTTTGTTTTCATCACGTACAAAAAGTATTCTCGTCGCTTCATAGTGTTACGGTTGAACCACTGATGGCAGATGAACTATTCTGACGATGTCTTTCATACTTTTCTGGACCTTGACAGTGTAAGTTACTTGGCAGTCTATGGGACAGTCACAAGCCTCCCGGTTTTCATCCAAAATATCTTAAATTGTGTTCGGAAGACGAACTAAGCTTTTAAGGGTTTGAAACGACATGGAGATAAGTGATTAATGACAAAATTTTCATTTTGGGGCGGAGTATCCCTTTAACTTAAATCTTTAAGTTGGCTGAACTTGTCAAATTGAGTTACAAACACTCAAATTTTCTGGTAACATACAAGTACACAAGTTACCTATACAAAGCTGTAATAGGTTTTATCAACTCAAAAAGGCAATCAATTTCCACAGGTTTTCTAAGTAAATTCAAATTATAAATTTTTTTGAAATAGTTTTTTTGAAATCCAAAACCAGTCAATACCAAGTTTTGTCTGTCATCAGAAAGCAGTTAACACTGAATTTTGTCTGCTTTCCAAAACTAGTCATGTCAACAGTTCTATCAGTGCATAAGGCAGGGAATAGCAGAAAGTAGGAGATGAAGTTATGATAAATGAGCAGTTTATTGAATAATCTCAGCTGCATCTTTCCTGATGCTCAATTTGACTTTGTCTGACCAGTACAAATTCAACAAGCCTCTTTCTTAACAAAAACAAAACAAATAATATAAAATGAATTTAAAAAGTAAATTAAAGAAGTATTAATGAGTAGAGAAAGATAACCAAGTTATAACATGAGAGACAAAAAAAAAAAGTTTATAAAAGTCTTAATTCAAAGTATCTTGAGGTACTATGGGCCTCTACAAGTAAACTAAAATAATGTATTTTAGTCTGAAAAGGCAGGACAATGTAAAAACATACAGCTGAAAGTATTCAGACCCCCTTAAATTTTTCACTCTTTGTTATATTGCAGCCATTTGCTTAAATCATTTAAGTAAATTTTTTTTCCTCATTAATGTACACACAGCACCCCATATTGACAGAAAAACACAGAATTGTTGACATTTTTGCAGATTTATTAAAAGAGAAAAACTGAAATATCACATGGTCCTAAGTATTCAGACCCTTTGCTCAGTATTTAGTAGAAGCACCCTTTTGATCTAATACAGCCATGAGTCTTTTTGGGAAAGATGAAAGACTCTGCACATTCACCAAAAAAACTGAGCCATTAATAAATTGTGAATATCTATCAAAATATTCACATGTAAAAGCTTTAATGATAGCATTTTGACATTCATCCATTAATGACTACAAAAGACATTGTAAAATACATTTTAATATATATATCATTTATTTTTTTCATTTTTAATGAAAATAGCAACGTACGTTTCTTTAGGTCAGACTTGTTTTGCATGGACGACCTGACGTGACATGTGGCCAAGTATGGTGACCCATACTCGGAATTATTGTTCTGCATTTATCCCATCCTAAGTGCACACACACAGCAGTGAACACACACACATACCGTGAACACACACCCGGAGCAGTGGGCAGCCATTTTTTGCTGCGGCGCCCGGGGAGCAGTTGGGGGTTCCCTGGGCTTGCTCAAGGGCACCTCAGTCGTGGTATTGAAGGTGGGAGAGAGCGCTGTACATTCACTCCCCCCACCTACAATCCCTGCCGGTACGAGACTCGAACCTTTGGGTTACGAGTCCGACTCTCTAACCATTAGGCCACGACTTCCCAAGACTTGTACGTGGGAAGAAAACAAGTGAACACAAATGTGGATTAACTGATATTCACTTCCATACAAAACGGTGGTAACCTAATTGGTTAAGATTTAAGGACTAGTAATCTGGTCAGATTCATGACCTGAAAAAACATCAAGACACAACATCACCACTAGAACCAGGAACTCGAGGTGCTACATCTGTGCTTATAATAAATAAACTGAAAGATATCTTCTAAACTAAACATTAAGTGCATCCAAAGACATTTAAATATAAAAGTATGCCATTGGAGAGACTCATAAAGAGATCAAATTTTTAGCTGTAGAAAGTCAGCTTTAATTAATGACTATGAACAGTTTTGACGGTAATGCCATTAATACAGTTGAACATGTCAACTGTTAACCCATAGGGTCAAGTACATTATGTAATGTTTGCCTAACATCACTTAAGTAGATCTCTGTATGTTCAGCGTCCTCAACAAGTAAGAGAATCAGTCTGTTTACTGAAGTAGAACATTGTTTTCTGAAGGTAAAGCTGTCATGATGTGCTCGGCTCATGTTATAACTCGTCATGAGGTATCTTCAGGTCATGGTCACAGAGATCTGTGGAAGGAGTTAAAGAAATAAAATTACATATGCAATGTAGTAAAAGAGAATGTATTGGTGATACAGTTCCAGACGTCCTTTCTGAATATTTTACACAATATTGTACGTATTGTTAAATATGCTTGAAAAGGTGTTTTTAACAGGTTTTTTTTGTACAGGTAAATGCGTGTAGCTTGTGACTATGGTGAATTAAAAGAACTTCAGATAATCTAGAGACACGTATCATGTGAAGTTCATAGGTCATATATCCATATTTACAGCATTACCTGTCCTCTTACTGCAGAGCTTGTCTTTAACATTGTCTGTCTCATGAGCAAAGAATTCAATAAGTTCATCCTCGTGCTGCTCAACGATTGTTTCACACTGTGAAAAGAAAGACTATTTCTAAAACGGATCAGGAAATTCAGATGTTTTTCAAACAGCATTTCATAAATAGTGTGCAATTATTGCATCGAATCAGCAGAAAATTGCATCCTAATTGCAAATACAATTTAAAGGGGTGGTTGATTGCGATTTCACTTTTTTAACGTTAGTTAGTGTCTAATGTTGCTGTTGGAGCATAAACAATATCTGCAAAGTTACAAAGCTGAAAGTTCAATGCAAACGGAGATATCTTCTATGTCTTTTAAAATTCTGGCAGTTTAATGCCTACAAAAACGGCTGGTAGGGACTACAGCAAGTTACTTCCCGGGTTCGTGACGTAACAAACCCCACCCTCGGGAAAAGGCAGCAAAGGGGGCGAGGCCATGCGCTGCTTTAGAGAAGAGGAAGAGAAAACTAGAGGTGCATGAAAAAATCTATTCATATATGAAACGCGATTCTGTCTTCTAACGATTCTAATGGATTCACAAGTTTCAAAATCAATGTTTTAAAGCAGCAGTTCTTGTTACTGTTCCTGACGTCCCCCTGCTCTGCATATCTCTCTCTCTCTCTCTCTCTCTCTCTCTCATTCAGCTCAGCTCCAACGATGAACTGTTACAATTATACACTTATTTTCACATAGCTATGAGAAGCGTTAAACATGGTGCGTAGAGTTGCCGTACAGTATTAAAGCTTTAATCAGGATAAAACTGTATATTAAAAGCTAACATAAGCAGTAGCATTTACAAATAACAGTGTATCTAAAAGTATGAGACAACAACAAACATAGGCCTACCATTAAAACGCGTGCAATAGGCAGTTTAGCCAATCACAACACACTGGGCTAGCTAACCAATCAGAGCCCATCGCCTATTTCTGAGGGAGGGGCTTCATAAAAACAGGAAATGATCAGCGTGTTTCTCAGAGAAGGGACAGAGCAGTGTGGAATAAAGGTAAATTATGTGAAAAATAATGCGTTTTTAAAAAAAACTAAGCATTAACATGTTAGACTGCACCCCATAAACACAATCAAGCCTAGAAAAACAAAAAACAGTGAACCACCCCTTTAAGGTTTGGCTTAAAAATTAAAGACGTGAAGAAATGGGGGGGGGGAAACATTCTCACAGCAAACTTTAAACTAGAGCTGACTCTGGAGTCAAAGGTCACATCAGAAAGGTCCATGGCAGTGCCATCACGGGATGCATGTCTCTCGTATGTCTTCCGATCGGTGGCACACTCAACCCGTTCACCATAGTCGTTCATCCTCTCACAGACCTCTTTCATCAGTTCCAGCAGATGACTCTCAGAGCGGGAAAAGGGAACCTGAGCACATTAAAACAAATACATGAAGATCTGTAAGTTGGTGTCAAACAAAAATGTATGTCATTATGAAACTAAAATATGTCACCTCTCTTACTGACTGACTGCCATCAGGATCAATCCTAAATGATCCGGTCTGGATCCTTTTCTTGGGATCTATTTGTGATATGGCCCAATCCATTTCATCGACTAATGCCCTGCACGCTGGGGAAAAACATGTGCGTGATGCAATTCAGAAAAACTCCTTAATCACAAAGCACAATTATTTATAAAACAGTTTGAAGCTGCATTTATGAAAGTGTATTACATTCCTGATGTTTCTTTGTCCTTCAAGACAACTAATCCACAATGGCTGTCTGGGTATAAAAATATATACATGCATACATGAATGTTAACATATATGCACAGTAAATTATAAAAAGTGTAAAAAAAAGTTGAAATACCTCCACATTTTACGTCTTGACCCTGTCTGGCTCCTTGGACTAACAAAACGTGCAAAGACATCAATGTGTAGACGATAACAATGTAAAAATGGTTTTCCATCCCCACCTACAAAACAAATAAAATGTCATGTAAATGCAGGTCATTGCATACAATTATATTTTATTGCAGCCTTCGATAGACTCTGAATGGCCGGTTAACAAGTGTTACCTTTCACAAAACACAATCGAGCAATAAAATCATGCAATGTGTCAATGTATTCATTAATCGAACTGCACACATGCATATTATAAGGCACTCGCGTGAATAAACAAACCTTTTGCTTTAAATGCCCAGCACACACGCGTTCACGAACTGATGACGTGCACACAGGGATAATTGTAGATTAGGAGCTGACCTGGGATCTGCCGCGATCCCTTTTTTCTTCTTGAGTTGTATTGGCTTGTCTTTGATGCATTACCGCCACCAACCGAGCTGGAGCGTGGAGCAGCGACGCTCGCGCCCTCTACTGTACAAATAGTGGGACCCAAATATGACCAAAACATACTGTGAAAAAAATCTAACCTAAAATTAAAGTAATCATAAATTAAATATATATATATATATATCACATACATGTGTGCCACAGTTATTGGCAGCCTTAATTTAATACAATGCCCCGATGTCAAGATAACAGCTGAGTTTTCTCCTATAATGTTTAACTAATGAGCCTGTAAACTCATAGCTAGGGATCTGACAGCACTTCTCCATATAGTATCTCTCCAGATCCTTCAGATTCTGTGACCATGCTCTCCACAGCAGCTCATCGTATGGTTTTCTACAAGGTTTGGGTCAGGGGACTGGGGTGGCAATGGCAAAACCTTCGTTCTGTGGTCAGTGAATTTGGTGTGCTTTGGATCAATGTCCTGTTGGAGGATCCGCCAACATACTTCACAGCAGATATTTTGCATGGCTGTATTTCTGCCTGTGCCAAACCCACTTCTGGTGTTTATTTCCAAAAGGCTCTGTTTTGGTCTAGCTAGCACTCAGTCCCATTGAAGGTTCCAGTAACATCTGGCAAACTGTAATGTAGACACTTGCTTGTTATTTGATCTTAGTAAAGACTTTTTCATTCCAACCTTCCCAAATTTGTGAGTTGTGATTATGTTGGTGATATCTGATTGTAGTTTTGGAGACTTTCTGACCCCAAGACCCAACTAATACCTGAAATTCTCCAATGGTGATCCTAGGAGATTCTTGGGCAACTTGAAGCGTGCTCCTCCAATTGCTGGTTGTTCATTCAGCTGGTTGTTAATTATAAATTATCTTAATTATAAAACTTCCAAACTAATTAATTGTTTGTGAGAATGCAGAATAGTTAGGGTGTCTTTGACCCTGAAGACTTTTATTTTATACTCTAACATGGAAGTAATATTCACAAAAACTTATTTCATCAGTCCTCTCTTGGCATACTGTAAATATGTGCACTGTATCATCTTTGTTTCTGATTTATTTCTGCCGCAGCACATCTTAATTTCTAATCATGTTAAATAATTTTACACCTTGGCGGTTGACTATCGGTTCCGGTGATGTCACTTCTTGTGCAGTCTTCCTCTGTGGTGGGAGCGTGTGTGACTGATAAGGCCTTTTCTGTGTGCGCACACTTTGGGACAGTATAAGGGCACGAGAAGGACACTGTCAGTAGAGCAGTTTTAGATTTCTTCCTGCATTGCCTGGCACCCATGCAAGTTTCTCATCGACATTGTTCGAACTTTCTTAAGGCCTGGTTGATTGCTACTCACCAGTTGGTTCTGTCCTCGGCTCTGGATTCCAGTTCTGCCTCAGGGAAATCAAAGTACTTCAGACTTTCTTTGATGCAGTCCTTGTAACGCTTCTTTGGATGACCATGATGCCTGTGGCCTTGAGACAGCATTCTATAGGGAATCTGACATTGAAAACAGGAACTGTCCATTTGTATAATATGGCCTGTCCAACAAAGCAGGTCCTTCATGATCATGGCCTTGATGCTGACCAGACCAGGAGCCTCATTTATAAACATTTACGTAGGGTGACCATATTTTAGTTTTCCAAAAAGAGGACAGTGGGTGCGGGCGAGCGGGGGGCTAGGGTTTGGTTGGTTGGTGGTTAAAGTAATGCTGAAAGCACCAAAGTAGCGCAATCCTAAATGTCAAAACTCAAAATGTAATTTCCATACCTAAAATACATATTTTACAGTCACTGTTATGCATATTGATCATAAACACAGCTAAAAAGATTCCTACCAGTGGCCCTCCTTCACAAAACTTAACATCTAGCACAGTTTTATCATAGGTAGAATCAGGGCCGTAGCTGGGGTTTGTATGGGCCCTGTCTGAAATCATGTAAATAGCACAAATAAATAAATAGAACAAAGATAGAAATTAAAATGTAGTTTTTTCAAGTTTGTATTCAGGTACAGAAACCGAATAATCAAATGTAAAATAGCATTGCATAGTCTTCACTGTATAAATAAAACATATATTAGTTCTAGTTAAAACAAAACATTTATTCAGGCAAGAGCAGTGAGTGATTTTCTTTCTTTTATTTTTCTTGAATTAACATGAAGGACACCGACACAGCTGTGGGCCCCTATATAATCGTCACCACCTTTCACCCCACTAGCGACGGCTCTGGGTAGAATGCAAAATGTTTCAATACAAGCATTTCAGTCAAATGTAATTTTTGCAACATTTCAAACCTTTAGCCCACATGGGAAAATCAACCTATAGCAACAGTTTAAAAATAGCCCAATTCCATGGGCAAAAACGCGGACTGAGCTCATTGACAAATATCTGATCTTCCTTTACACAGAGCGTGCGTGATCGCAAAATCAAAAGTGAAAGTGAACAGCGAGCGCTCATTCAAAAGAGATTTAAATACCCCGCATATTGATTGTGGCTCCCTAATGAGCGAAAATTATAGGCCTATGCAATATTAGAATGTTTGAGGGAGCACTGGATACAAAAATCACGGGAGCGGGCGATAATGGTCAGAAATTCAGCGGAAGCAGGATTAAGAAAACAGCCCCTGGCAGGGCTCTAATACAAAAATGCAAACAATGAATGGCGACTGTCGAAAGCAAACGCCTAATCCCAGACAATTTGGGCGATTTAGAAAATGCATTTTTTAGGTCCTAAAAGAGGACATGTCTGGGCAAAAGAGGATGTATGGTCACCCTATGTGAACTAGCCCTATAAGTTTTGATGGCAACCGCCCAGTATTCGGTCAGTGCCATAGGAATCTACAGCATTGAACTGATAGGACAATGAAATGGATTAAGAACCTGGTCTGTGTACCATAAACTAATCCGTTTCTATATATTTGTCACACATACTGTAACATGTTGAGGGAGATCTGGTTGAGACAGTGTTCCTGTTTGTGTAAGATGCTGTTCAACCCCAGGGCCCAGCCGCACGGCTTTAACATCCCAGGGGATGGAAGCAAGCAGGTAAGGGGTAAAAGAAGACTGAACCATGGCACCATCAACCAGTACAAAGGCTATAGGACCAGTCATAACCTCTCTCCAGTACTACGCAGCTCAGAGCAGCCCAAAGATGGGGAAGGACAAGGAAAGCATATCAGCCCATGCTGAGTATTCAGTGAGTAGCTCATCCACATACAGAAGATGCTGATGAACCTGGATCTTTGCTATAGCCAAACTCCTCTCTATTGCAAGAGCAGGTCTAATTGATCTGGAATCCAAATCCATGCCCTGAAAATGTACCAAATGATGAGGAAAAGGCAACTCTTCCATACTCTCAGCCCTAGGGTTCTGACTTTTGTTGAGATGTAGGCATCGACTCAAAGTGGAGGCAGATGAAAGCAAACTTATTGAGGCAGGGTTTAATCAGACTCAATGACAGGAGAAGTCTTGTATATGTCACCAGAGAGAAGTCTATTGTTTTCACCAGAAGGTCCAGTTATGACATTTTGATTAGACATTATGAGGTAATTTTTTTTTTTTTACAAATTACATATAGCCTATTGCACAAATTATTTGTTCACAACAAGATCTATAACATGCATTTATTAAATATATAAGGTGAATTTTCATTGATTAGTTCATCTCTCGAGTCTTCGGGTTTTTCGAGTCACTCGTTCATCACGTGACAGCCCCATAAGCTTACCCTATGCAGTCTGAGCCGGAAAGAGACTTAATAATAATAACCGACTCTTTATTACCTTTGTTATAACATTCAGTGTTATGGAAAATAACCATCATGACAGAAATTCACACATTTAGAAACTGTAAGAAGTAAAAAGCTACAATTTGAGACCAGAAACGCATCACGTAACTGTAAGAGTAAATAATAATTATAATAATGATGATAATAATAATTATAATAATGATGATAACTATGCACCCGTTTGTAAGGAAGCTTGTAAATTAACTAATTTCTCTAGCCAATGCTGTCACGTCACGTGACAAAAGAACAAACGATTTGAAAGACTCGAGAGATGAACTAATGAATTCTTAATCAGAATGTGCTGCATGGAAAAAAACTGTCTTTATTAAAAACTGGTTTGACAAAGGTGTAATTTTTGTTTTAGATTTGTTAAAAAAGGATGGTACCTTCTATTCCTATTCTGAATTTTCAGAAATCTTTGAAGTGGATACCTCACCTAGAGTGTATGAATGGGTTTAATTCTATTTCACCTAAACTGTTACATTTGGTTAGGGCAAATTGTTACA
>NW_015505785.1:541265-548014 GCF_001515645.1 Sinocyclocheilus grahami
TCTGCAAAATGACTAAATGTAAATGTAAATGCAAAGGATTTTTGGAAAGAAATATCTTGGCTTGTTTTCTCAGCTTACAATAAACTTTTTAGTTTTGAGTTAATTAATGCACAATTTTTAATTTGGGAATCAGGATCAAAGGAGCTGAATGGTATCTTAAAACTGTTAACTCTTTTTGGCCTATTTCATCTTCACAAATGTAAAGTTACTGATTTTATGCCCAATTTTAGGATTTTTTGTATTGATTTGAAATTATTTTCTGAATCTCTCTGCTCATCACTTAATAAGAAAGCTGCTAAAACTACTGTACTGATGGAAAAAATATTGACTTTGATGTAAGGGTTACCTCCTGTGTATTCTTTGAAGTTGACATGTTATGTGTAATATTCCATTTAAGTTATTTTTTTATTTTAATTTATTTATGATTTATTTATAAAAATAAAAAAAAGATGTTTAACTTTTTATTTGTTTTTGTTCTGTTTATATTTCATTTGTATTATTCTTTTTGTATTTATTGTTTTGTATTCTGGGTGTGTGTATTTTATTGCTATGACTGTATCCCCTGTGAATGTTATATCTTCAATTAAAAATAAAAAAATAAAAAAATAACTAATCAATTCTCTTTCCGGCTCAGACTGCATTGGTTAAAGGTGCGTTCGACTTCATGCGGCGCCGCGCAAACCGATCGGCGGCTGACTTGAAGCAGTGCATGCCGGTTAGAAATTTTGTCCGACTTGAACCGGCGCCGAAGCTACGTCACTGTCACGTGTGGCATCAAAGTACCGCGGTATCGTTTCGAGAGCAGCCGGCTGACTCAGCTGCTGCAGCTTTTTCAGAGCGACTGCAGGAGCGCTGATTGGCCAAATTCACCACATGACAACAATGACATGTGTTTCTAATCTTCAAATCCAATACTGCTCATACATCTGTGTTTTTAGAACAGTAAAAGCTTTTTTACTGTAGTCGCAATGTTATATTGAGTCACGTTTATCATGAAAGCATATATACCCCCACTTTATTAGTATTTAAATAGTATATATTTACGTTGAACTTTATTCTTGAACAGATGGCGCTGTATTAAGCAGTATATAAAAAGTGTTTCTGTTGCTCATGAAAACGTTTCTGAAACGTCTGTGTATTTGACAGATATTGCATTTAATTCACTTCATCTGTGATAGAGTATGCAAACACCGTGTGAGCGTCACTAACGGGAGCAGAATGTGTCCTTGACGGCTCCGTTTTAACCTCCGCCCCCGACTGAAAGCGGCTACTCTCGTTGACTGCCGTCTGTAGCGGTGCTTCAAGTCGAACGCACCTTAAGTTTATGCTGCTGTCACGTGATGAACGAACGACTCAAACCCGAAGACTTGTCAGATAAGAGGTGAGGTGAGCTAATCATAGACTGAAGACCCAGGTACACAATGAATTAATCTTTTCTGTTTCTTATAGCAGTTTTATATTGTTTGTAGTGTGATCAACGTTTGCGTAAGTAGTAGATGGGTTAGGGAACACGTAACATTTTAATTGTATTTTGCTAAAATGAACGAAATGACTCGAAAAAAGATTCATTAATTTTGCTGAACGAGACTCAAAGGTCCGAGTCGGTAAAATGATCCGAACTTCCCATCACTACATCACACGTGGTTGCCGCAAGCATCACAGTATGGTAAGGGAGGTAACATTTCCGTCACACGCTTGAGGTATTCGGCCAATCACAACGCACTGGATAGCTGGCCAATCACAGCACACCTCGCTTTTTCAGACCGATGAGTTTTAGTAAAAATTTAAGTGTTTCAGAAAGGCGGGGCATAGAGGAGAAACAATAATGGACAGTATGTGGAAAATAATGTTTTTTTAACCTTAAACCGCATAAACACATTTCATTACACCAAATACACAAAATAATGTTCTTTTTAGCAACTTCATATGACCCCTTTAAGACTTTCCATCACGATATCACTGCTGAAAATGGAGACACAAAAACAATCAGTTGGCTATGCCAAATAGTCAGATATCCCTTACCAAAAAGTTGTATACTTCAAGTTTATTTTAGTAAGTATACTTAAGTAAAGTTCAAGTATATTTTAAGTATACAAATATCAGTGTACTAGTAGTATACTTGTAAGTGTAATATTTCAATACTCCTTGGGACTAAATTGGCCCACTTTCTAGTATACTTTTAAGTATAACAGTAGTAAACTTTGAGTACACAACTAGTTTACATCAAAATGTTTAGTTTGTACTGCAACTATACTAAAAGTGAACTTATAGGTTAGACCAACCCAGTGCTGCTGGAATGTTAACTTGTGATATTAAACAGTTTATTGTATTAATACAATTATTTTAAATGATATTACAAATAGTACACACTATTATACTTTAAATAATATATAAAGACTGTGTAGACAGACACTATTTCGCTATACGCTAACGTAACACTACATCTTATTTACGCAGGCGGCGAGGCCTGAAGTGAGTTTAGACGCGATAAAAGCTCTGTTTCTGTGCTGGGTCACTTTAAAGAAGACCCAGGAGGAGGTTCCTGTTTGAGTTCCTGTTTTTGATTTCCTGACACATACTGTTTGCTTCTTTTAGTAAATGTGACTCTTCATCGCAGAGTCATTTGAGTGACAGACGTAAAAGATTCCTTCAGGTGTATCGAGTTAATCACGGATGTTTGGATATTAGTAAGCATGTATTTTATATAGTCTACCATGGGAATAAGTTCGTCCTCTTTATGCTTTCATTCTGTGGCCACCGCAATGCAATGTAGCCTATTGCGATACAGAGTGATAGGAGCTGAATATTTCTATGGAGAAAATAACGTGTTTGTTAGTATTGATATTATAGTGATATATTTCCGAGGACGTACGCAGGGTGTTTGCTTTTTCTTGAATATCTAGAGGTACAAACGATGGTTGGCTACTGTGTTACTTTTGTGGTTTCGGTCGACATCTGTGGCTCAAGTGTTGTTGCGGAAGAACCCACTGCGCGAAAGATTTTCATACTTTGAGGTGTGCCAATGATTAGCTAGCTATCTATCGGTCCACTGAAATTGTCCAGCAAGGAAAGGTCACCTTAGTCAAAAAATCGCCATCTCTGAAAAGCCAAAAGCGAAAGACTGAGAAGTTGTAATTTATTAATGTCAGTGTCAAGAGGGTAAATATTCAGATGTTATAATTTTACTGTACCCAGTTACAACCAAGAGATCAACCCTGTAACAACCAACCTGGTCTCTATTATATTTCTTGATGGTAAAATAATAAGCAGAAACCTGCAGTCTGTATATTTCAATTTTGTATTACTCCCCTCTTTTTCGGGTAATTTTTAGTTCCATGGCGAGTACCAATGCATTATCATAACTTTAAAGTTAAACATAAAGTTACAATTTGTTGAAAAAATATAATATGCTTTTTAATGGCAAGTTTCATTGAGTCAGCTTACCACAATGATCACTGAAATGTACTTTTGTGCGTTTTTTCTTGCTAATAATTATGGCAGTTTGAATTATGAAATTATGAAAAACATTCTCTCTGCTTTTTAGTGAATAATTTTCCTCATTTCTATATTTGTTCTTATCTTCCTGTACAGAAGTCTTCAAGACTGCAAGCTCAGATACTTTTTTAATAAGTTGTATGTTTAATTTGCTCCACTGATAACTGCTCTTAGATGGAGGAGGCGTATGCAGCACTGTACCAGGAGTTTGTCCGTCTCCAGTCACTCTGCTTAAAACAAGCAGCAATAATACAACATCTCTCTGACACAATACAACGACAGCAAGGTCAGAAGACTCGCAAATAAACTACAAATTACTTCATGTATGATTAATGTCACAATGTATTAAATGATCGTATTCACCAGGGGTTCTCAACTTTGGCCCTCGAGATCAGGGTTGGAGCTAAACTCTACAGGAAAATGGATCTCGAGAGCCAGAGTTGAGAACCCCGGGTAATGCACTATGATAAATTATATTAATGTTCACTTTCAGGTTTGGTCTCAGGTCCAGCTAGGAACTTTGGAAAGCCGTGTCAGTACACAGAGGAAAAGTCAGGACATCAACTCCTTCCTGCAGGATGCCACGAACACGAACCTCTAGGACATCCCACTGGACCACACATACTGAACCCTCAAAGTATAGTATTCTCATTATGTCTGTTAAAATGATCATTTGAAAGATTTAAATTCTACCATTGACTAAAGGCCAATTAACACCAAGGATAATAACTATAACGATATAGTTCCAAAAATTGTTCCAAATTCAAAAGAATAGCAATTCACACCAAAACGATAACGGCACAAATATCGTTGGAATCATCGTTGTAAATTTTTTCTCGCCAGCTGATGAACGATAAAAATATTGACAGCCAATCAGAATCCATCCTGCTTAAAAAAAGAGCTTGATCATTTAAAGACAACAGAACTGCAGTGTGCACTTATATTAAACAACGTTATTGAGTGTTGGTGTGGATGCTAATGTAGTTATCATTACAGATATTGTTCTTGATATCTCTATTCTCTTACTTTTGTCTGCAATTCTGAATCTTTTCACCTCAAGTGTTAAATCAAGTTATGCTTATGTTTGTTTGTCAGCTGGTAATGATCTCAGTCGTATCGATAGAGGACTAGACAAACTGCATCTTAACCTGGACGTGCCAGATCAGAAGCAGGGTGACCATGATAATGCAGTTTTCCACAATCCTGTAAAGACCGTGGAAAACAGTGCCTGGGATGACCTGAGGAGAGTTGAGCAACATTATTATGCAAACCAGACTTCACAAAGGCTGCGGGTTCGTATCATACCTGTGTTTAGTTAGCTTTGGTTCACTTCAGTTCCTTTAAGTTCCCAACTTGAATGTGTCTAGTCCTCCTCCTGATCACACCTCGTGCTAAACACCTCACTACAGTTACTAGAACATCTGACATGTGTGAGAAGACTGTTTCTCTGTCCCGCAGAGGCCCTGGTCATCCTCGTTTCTGGACAGTGAGCTGGTCAGTCAAGCCGGAGGGCTGTTCATGTCTGGAGTCACGCTGCAGTCGCAGGTGTGTGAGTTCTGTCACGCTGTGTTTCCTGGACACACAAGCACCCGCGGAGAGTTTCTGCGTCACCTCACTACTCACATGACCTGAAGGAAAGCAATGCTGGGAGTCAAATTCATCAAAAATGAAGATGAGATGAGAAGTCACTATCACATGTTTGATTTTGAAACTATTTGAGGTTTGGTCAGTGATGATCAAGATTTTTTTATTAAATTGTAAAGCACACAAAGTTGATGTGCAAGTACTTAACAAAAGTAAGACAAAAAAGTAACGAGAAAGTAAGATGAGCAAAAAAAAATTTATGCATGCACATTTATTTTTCGTTTCATTTTATCATGATAATAAAATGATTCATCTCCTATTTTCATCTTGTAATTATTTGGTTCCATCACAAAAAGTGTCTGTTTTGTACCAGTAGAAATTGTGTGAATATATCATTATTTTTAGAATGATTTACTGTTTTTACCCAAATGCTGCATTTTCACAACCATAAAGCACAAGGTAAGAGTATAGTGCCGTCTAGCAATTAATTTTAAATACACTGGAAAATGTTGTAATGTAGGGAATCAATGGATCATCCCAACTTGTAACATGAATGCTGTAAAATCTCAGTTTATCAGTGGTTATGTCAACACCACTGCTATGATAATTGACAGCAATTAAAGGGTTAGTTCACCCAAAAATGAAAATTAGGCTGTGTTTTACTCACCCCCGAGGCATCCTAGGTGTATATGACTTTCTTCTTTCAGACGAATCCAGTCGGAGTTATATTAAAAATTGTCCTGGCTATTTCAAGCTCTATCATTGCAGTCAGCGGGTGTTGCAGTGCTTCAGTCCAAAAGAAGTGAAATAAAAAACGCCCATCCATTTAAAAAAAGCGCAACACCGACCTCATACGTCATGCTCCCGGAGCTGCTTCTGTGTACAACTGATGGCGCAAGCTACAATAAAGTGAGTATTAAGTTTTGAATATGGATATTTTTCTTACAAAAACGCATCGATTCGCTACAGAAGACCTTTGTTCACCCCCCGGAGCCGTGTGAGACAGTGGCGGCTCCTGGGTTTTAAAATAGAGGAGGGACACTAATTGTATTAGGCTGGGATCCCTGCCGATTATTATTATTATTATTATTATTTGCTTAACCACTTTAAAACGGCTTTTTGGTTGCTTTTAGTCAGAAAACGTAAAGAAAACGACATGCATACAGTAAGATAATATCATTTGTATATATACTGTTTGAATGACAGCTTAGTAAATCTGTTGGTAATCAAATATTCAATATCGCTACTCATAAGTACTTGGTACATTATCAGCAGCGGGAGACGTTCAAACTAATATCACGTAATTTACGTCTCTTTGATGCTTGGTTGATATCAGAGGGGAGGCTAGCCTCCCTTGCGATGGTTCTTTTTTCAACACTCCTCAGCGCTGAAAGTGAACACTCGATGCTGATTGGCTAATTTTTTTTACCAACGGAGGCACGAGAGCTAACCTCTCCCCCCGGCCTCCCCTTCTATATCACCTTGCGGTTGTAATTACATAAGCAGATTCGGCACATTCGCGATAGAAAAGTGGCGCTTTCACGTTATGGTATTACAACTGTGAAATTACAAACAAAAAAATACACATTCTGAGACATGAACTGAAATGAATTGTATTAACATTAAATCGTCCTCCTCCCATTTTCACCTCAAAATTATGGGGAAGCTGT
>NW_015505785.1:548100-588614 GCF_001515645.1 Sinocyclocheilus grahami
TATTTTTCTTACAAAAACGCATCGATTCGCTACAGGAGGCCTTTGTTCACCCCCCGGAGCCGTGTGAGACACTTTTTTTATGGATGGGTGCTTTTTATTTCACGTCTTTTGGACTGAAGCACTGCAACACCCACTGACTGCAGTGATAGAGCTTGGAATATCCAGGGCAATTTTTTTTATATAACTCTGACTGTATTTGTCTGAAAGAAGAAAGTAAAATACACCTAGGATGCCTCGGGGGTGAGTAAAGCACAGCCTAATTTTAATTTTTGGGTGAACTAACCGTTTAAGGCAAGGCGGATTAAGACGTTTACATGACATGGCCAAATCTCTTTAGTCTTGTTTACATCCTACTTGATGTTACTTTTTAGTATTTACAAAAAGACTGTTTTTTTTGCCTTGAAACAGACAACCTTCAAGGCACTCTAGTACACATCCTCTTTGTAGACACAACACTTGCAGTGTATCTGTTTCGGTTTCTTGAACAAGCTAGCCTAAAGGGATAGTTCACTCAGAAATCTTTCGTTCCAAACCAGTATGATTTCCTCTTCTTTCTTTTTTTTTGCCAAACACGAATATTTCGAAGAATGTTTTTTTGTCACAAGGGTCCAAAACAATACTGGACTCCTTTGACTTTCATTTCATATAGACAAAAAACACTGCAAAATATCCTCTTTTGTGTTTCACAGAATAAAGAATGGCATGATCTTTGGTTAATTGTTGTCTATCCCTTTAATTATAGGCCTTCACAAGCATATTACTCTAATGAAATCAATTTATTGATTAGCTGATTAAAGAGTAAATTAGCCACTAGTGGCACCAAACAGAACTGAAACAATAGACAGTTTTCCCAAACACTTCCCCATCTGTGAGATTGATGATGATGATGCTGATGGCAGGGTAGGGCAAGTGAATCACAGGCATCATCTGTCTTGGTTTGTTGAGATGACTAGGGTGAGTGTGGGTGGTGGAACCGTGTGTCAGAAATGAGACAGAAACATAAAAATTTTCTATACATTTTCACATATAATACGGTAAGTATCTTAGACAAAAGCAGTGGATGAATAAAAGTTAGAATAAATCAGCAATATTCTGCATGTTGTAATACACAAGTTTCTATTTTTACACTGTTAGCAAAATAAAAGTAACAATCTAGAGAAGTAAACAGGAGAAACATTACAATATAATTTATTGAGAAATTAAAAAATAAATAATCTGTCATTGAAGAGGCCACGTACATATTTCTAGCATTAGCGCTGTAACGCACAATTCTTACAAATTCATTAGCCATTCAACCTTTAAACAGTGAGAATACTATTCCCCCCCCCCCCCATGATTCATTTGAATCATTTACATTTTGTAACCTGTGAAATCTCCTATGTGCATTTAGCGTTCATATATTAATATTTACGGCATCAGCAAGTTCCTAGTGTCGGGGTTCTTAATATAGTCAAATTCAGGATTTCACATTTTAATATAATCCAAAACTTGTAAATGTACACGTGTTTTGCTCGCTGTACATAATAAAGTGTTTGATATATATTTATTCTAGCGCTGTGATTGGTTGGATTAAATAAACATGCTCCCCCCAAACTTTTGTTAGAACTTCATCAAAACTGAGAAAATGGAATGAGACCTACATCCCACTATCTCACAGCTCCGCTTAGAACGAGAAGCATGTCATCTATCCTAATAAATTAAGGTTTGGGTAATGGATGCAGATGCGATTTCATTCTAGAATTTGCTTGACACAAAATTAAAACCATTGAAGCTTTTTACTGACATACTGGTAAGTCAAAGTATCCTGACAGAGAACATGGAATGTATTTGTAACACTCGTTGCTTGCACTAACCTGTATGTGCTTCAAATTTCATTTGCAAAGACAAAAGAACTTTCAATATTACAACATAGCGAACCGAACACCACGCTGCATTTAGGCATGATATCCAACCTGAGTTCAACATGGAAACTTGCAGACTGTGAGTTATGGATCGTCTTTGGTGTTTGCTGGACTGCTGCTTCTGTTACTTGATCCTCTCCTCTCTGACACTTTCTCCTCCATCTCTATGAGAATATAAACAAGGTTTGTTTTTTGATTACAATTTTAGAATGACTATTTTTTTTAATAATCAAGAGTGTCGGGAACACGATTACGGTACTTTACAGTATCAAATGTCTATTGTTTATTTTCCTGTTTCTTAAAAATCTTTTCATTTGAGCAGATTCTGAGAAATGTAGCATTACAGCACTTGCTCACCAATGGATCCTCTGCAGTGAATGGGTGCCGTCAGAATGAGAGTTCTGATAAAAACATCACAATAATTCAAGTAATCCACGCCACTCCAGTCCAGCAATCAATGTCTTGTGAAGTGAAAAGCTGCATGTTTGTAAGAAACAAATTCGTCATTAAGACATATTTACTTCAAACCGCTGATTCCGGCTGAATACGAGTCCTCTAAGTATATTATTGCTTTCTGCAGTAAAAAAAATAAAGTAATCTCATCTGACCCAGGAGAGAAATATACACATATCAAGCACTGTTTGCAAGTGAAAACAGTCCAAAATTGTCCTAAACAAATAAGTTGGTGGATTTTGATGTGAATAAGAACATGGACGAGTTATGGCCAGATACTTATGGATTATAGACTCGTATTTTGGCCAAAAACAATGGTTTAAAGTTAAATTGTCCTGATGATGGATTTGTTTTGAACTTTCCATTTCACAACCCGTTAACTGATGGACTGGAGTGGTGTGGATTACTTGTGGATTATTGTGACGTTTTTATCAGCTGTTTGGACTCTCATTCTGACGGCACCCATTCACTGCAGAGCATCCATTGCTGATGCAATGCTACATTTCTCCAAATCTGATGAAAAAACAAACTCATCTACATCTTGGATGGCCTGATGGTGAGTACATTTTCAGCAAATTTTTTGGATGAACTATTCCTCTAAATATGTTCTGCTCATTAATTCAAAGAGTTATCAAAAAGAGACTAGAATTTGGAACTGGGAGAGCATTTGTATCATTGGGTTTCCCATTGCATTTTTACTTGTGCTATTATTGATGTGAACATCACAACTCCCCATACTTCGCCAGACATTAATAATACATCACAGCAATGCAATAAAACATTATATTAAAACTCATATTATTATGTGAAGGCAGAACAATGCTGAGGAATGACTGCGTAACTGCAGAATGACTGACAGCGCAATGAAATGAGGAACTTGCATTTTCGCTTGAAAGAGACAACACAAAAAAATACAAAGAAAGACTGATTAAAGCTCCTTTTTGGCCATTCCACTGAACTGAAGCACTAGTGTTTGCTCATTAAGATAGAGAGAGAGAGCGGCTGCATCCTTTCACTGCCCACATGGTTTATTTTTACTCTGTCTCTCTGAGTCAAAGCGACGCCCTTCTCACTCCCTCCTACTCATTCACCCCCTCTTTCTCTCCATCCATCTATCCGCCCTCCTCTCACACATTTTCATAAGCTTTGACGTCAGACAGGGAAGGGGGGCTCCAATTTATCACCCACACAGCACTTCCTGTGGCCCCCACCACCCATACGTGTTTTCTCTTCTCATTTCTCTTCTATTCTGCGGTCCCCAATGACGACGTCTGAATGAGATGTTTGCCGCTGTAAGAGCTTCTCGATTCTGACAATCTCGGATTCATTCCATCCTTAAAGACTAACTGGATTAGCTAACCAGATAAGTAAAATAAATCAGTTGGTCATTGTTCTTCTATATATTCCTCAGAGACTCTTCAAGGTGTGTTCGTCTCTTCAATATCATCTCTAGTAAAAATGAATTATTTTATTGCAAACCTGCAGCCTTTAAAGAAAAGTTCTCAAAAAATGAAAAGTCTGTCATTTATTCACCCTCAAGTTGTTTCAAATGTATTTGCTTTTTTATTTCAGTGCAGTGAAAGTCAATGGGGTCCATTGTTTTTGGAACCCAAATATCTTCTTTTGTTTCATAGAAGAAAGACCGTCATACAGGAACAAAACGAGGGTAAATGATGACAGAAGAGAATAAAGGCACACATACTTTGTTCTTTAGAGAGGATGAACTATTTAACTTGAAAAGTACCTAGGAGGTCTTGAACTCGACTGTATCCAGACGATTAAAATCATCAAATGTCATGATTCTGACAATCGCGAAACCCAAGAAGTAACACACTTATTACCCTTTCTACAGTACAATAATCTCCTTTAAAATAAATTCCAATTTTACATAAATGGTGCTGTTGACTGTGTTTGTCAACCTCAACCAATCAAACCTTTAAATTGCCAAGCCGGTTCCCAGTTCTGATGTAGCTTTTTGTACTGTATGTAACTAAGCAGCAAAAAGGCACACTTATAAATTATACAGAAATAGGTTACACTTTATTTTAAGGTGATGTTGTTTCAGTGTAATTACACAAATAAGTACAGAGTAATATTAATTAACTACATGTACTTACTAATTTCTTAGAGTTGGGTTTAGGGTTAGGATTTGGTTTAGGGTTAGTTACATGTAATTATGCATCATTTCCTGTTATTACCATAGTAAGTGCATGAAACAAGTAACCACATCACCTTAAAATAAAGGGTTACAGGAAAAAAATGTCCTCATGTAGATTAACAAAATCTGAAGGTAAGCACTACGCATCTCTTTTTACTGACCCTAAGTTTAAAACTGGGAAGTAAATCCAAACGGTCTTGTACCCTGTTTGTAGCAGGTGCATGAGAAGCGTGGAGGTTATTGAACATGACAGAATTCTAGTATTCACCTGAAATCTGTCTCTTTTCTGACCCTAGGCTGACTTTGCTTGCGTGGTCACGTGACACCATTCTAGCCAATCTGAGGCCCTCATCCATGAGAGTTTGTTGCATGAGCTGGCGACTCCAGTTGTTGAGGCCAGTGGTGTCGGTGAGGGGGTGAGGGGATGAGGAGGGGTGCAACTGAGGGCTGATATCTATCAAGACACAGAATTAACAAACATGCCTCTCAATCAAATGTTAGGTTTTCTTTCAGCAATGATGTTTTTCCCTGACATGAGTATGAATGGACACAAATTTGCTTTGTAATCTTCTATGCTTGATCTTTACATCATCTCAGAGTGGGAAAGTAACCCATTGTGATCACACTTTACGTGTGAAGTGGTCCTTCATGGCTTTGACCCTTATGACATTTGCAATAAATGCAACATAGAATGTGGGACAATGATGGTTACATGCCTAAGATTTACTGACATACACCGGACAGTCATAATAAATATATCAATGTTTAAAATAAAAATAAGGAATCTTACCTTGTGTTAAACTATCTAGACTTTCTCCAGAGAGGCTGTTGTCATCCGCTGTAGATCTGTTGTCGCTGTTGGCTACTGGATCCTTAGACAGTCTGTCCGAATCTGTGACCTGAAGCAAGCGGATTTCATTTCTAATGAAAGCGTTACTTGTTTTGTCAGAGTAGTTGGTTTGCTTCACTATAATTACAAATATGAGTGCAATAGTATTTCATAACTTGACATCCAATGTAAGCTACTATAACTCTCAATCCTTCATTCACATCTTTATTTTAATCCTATAAGGGATCTTGTTCATTTTCTTGTCATTTTGTAAATAGTAAAGTCACTATTAATGAAGTGTAAACATCTGTCCAAACTTCACCTGAGCATATTCCTGAAAGTCCTGTATACCATTTATACAGATTTATATATAGTTACATATCTCGATGTACTTACATCCAGCTTGATTCTCTTCGGAGCAGAACAGTCAACAGAGGCAGTACAATCATCTGAGTATGTCCTGAGATAACAAACCCAGCTCAAATTCTGATCAAATAAGTTTAATTATTTAAAAAAAAGTCACAGTATTGAAGTCAAACACTCATGCTATCACTATTCAAGGGCAAATATAGAAATTAAAGGGGTCATATGATGCAATTTCAAGTTTTCCTTTCTCTTTGGAGTGCTACAAGCTGGTCGTGAATGGATAAGATACCTAAAGTTGCAAAGACTAAAGTCTCAAACACAAAGAGATATTCTTTATAAAAGTTAAGACTTGTCCACGCCTACCTAAAACGCCTCGTTTAAACACATCTACGTCACGATGTGGAAAGAATTGCATAACGCCACCCAAAATGTTCACGCAAAGAAGGCGTAACTTTTATTCTCGCTGTAGTATTGTTGTTGCCGCCGCCATGTCGTGAAGACGCTGTGTGTTTCGTTGCGAAAGCGAAACTACTTTGTTTGGTCTTCCAAAAGAGGACACGACTAGAAATCAGTGGTTAAGTTGTATTTACAACACTGTTCCAGAACAGTTCAACCCAAATATTCAGATGTGTGCAGCACATTTTATGGAGGACTGTTTCCTGATCCTGGGAGAGTAGACTACAATGCCGGCAGTTCTGACTCACAGACTGCAAGTACGTTTTCATATTTAAAGAATTTGCCACTGATGATTCAAACGTGAGTTTTGGGTAGTGTAGAGTAGCACTTGTTTGTCATTTCTCCGATCACAAAGGCAGACATGGTTTTATGTTTACGCGGCGCGATGCAACACAACGCGTAAAAAGACAGTACAATATTATAATCCGTAATTATGTCCCCAATGGATGCAACAAATGCCTCGTTTATAATGGGTTTTAATGTTTTTTGACTGATGTTTTGTCCGGCCGGACAGGGCATCACAGTATGGTAGGGGCATAACATTTCCGTCACATGCTTGAGGTATTCAGCCAATCACAACGCACTAGATAGCTGGCCAATCACAGCACACCTCGCTTTCAGACCGATGAGCTTTGTAAAAATCGACGGGGCATAGAGGAGAAACAATAATGTACAGTATGTGGAAAATCATGTGTTTTTTTAACCTTAAACTGCATAAACACATTTCATTACACCAAATACACAAAATAATGTTCTTTTTAGCAACATCATATGACCCCTTTAACACACAAGAGGCATCAGGGCTAGCTGTCACACAGGTATTTGTGAAAATGCCTGTATCTCAGAAACTTTAAGGATTACAAGAATTAAGAATTACAAAAATGTGTTTCTCCATCAGTCAAAAGATCATGTCAGATGGATTTATTAGATGTATTTTCTTATCAATTTAGAACATCTGTTACCAGGTATAAGGTCAAAGATGAGATGCAAGCAGGTAACCTTGATCCAGAAGAACCATGCTCCACTACTACCCCCAATAAATTCCTCTCTACACAAGCACTTTGGACCAGTTTTCTTATTTTATGTCTTGAATGCATTGAAGATTCTGCTCAACTTAAAGTCTAACTTGCTGGTTTTGAATGTACTACATAATCAATTATTTTTATGAATTCTGTCATCCACACTAAAATTCCATTATCATCATATTTTTGCTCGAGCTGTGGAATAAACAGCTTGAACACAATAAAACCAAAGAACTGTATGGTAAAAAGTCTGATCTTCAAATTTGGGGTCTCTTTCTCATACCAACAGTTCAAATTTGCTCTTATGTTTTTGATTATATCCTTTCAACCGTATGGTCAACAAACATAACTGATAGTTTTGTAATAGTCTCTCTACATATACATTTATATGGACATGGTGCTGATGACACATTCCAGGTTTCATCATGATTAGCCAATGCATTGTGGTGAACTGAGCAGTCTCATTATTTTAGGCTAGTCTTTAATCCCCCACATCACTGAACATTTTGCATGTCTCCTTTGACTGAGACACACATTTCAGGTCTTGGAGTCTCTACTAATGAGCTGATGAGTTGAATCAGCTGTGTCTGATTAAGGAGACACGCAAAATGTGCTGCAAAAACATGTTTGGGAACCACTCTTTTAGGCCAAACAATTGCAAATTTCCTTTTTTTTTTGTCCAGATTTCATGGCCAGTAGGTGGCGCTGTCTCCAAAATGCTCTGGTACTCTCAGGTCTTGGTTGTGATGACAAACCAAATTTAATTTCATTATCTTATAGCATTGTGAAACTCAGGTAATTTTTGGTGTGCTTTCTGTTGAATGACTGTTCTATCTGATGACTTATTACATGCAAAGTGTTTGGTTAAAAAAAAAACTTTGAAGATGATATGAACCAAATTTGGTGAAGATCACATTAAAATTCTGGGAGGAGTTCAAAAAAAGCCTGTTTTTCAGAAAAGTGGCACGAGCCTAGGTATCAGAAGAACAATTAATTAATGTAGATTTATTATTTATGTGTGCAAGTAAACTTTAAATTTTTTGCTTTATTCTATAAATTACTGACATCACTTCTCCCAGATTCCAAATAAAAATATTGGAATCTTGCATGTATTTGCAGAAAATGACAACTGCTCTAAATAATAATAATAATAATAAAAATGCTTTCTGACCTCAAAGAATGACACATTAAGGCTGTGATTGGAAATCACAGTTATTCCACAAATATTGATTTACACACTCTTCCCAAGATAAAACAATAGTATTGTGATATTTAAAAACGTAATATGAACTTGTTTTCTTTGCATTATTCAAGGTCTGAAAGGACTGTATCATTGATATTTTGACCCGAAGTCATTTTTTGCAAATGAATACTATAAAAGTCGTTTGATTAGTATTATTTGAAACAGTAGTTTGTTGAATAAAAAAAAAATTGTTCAGTTTACTTAAACACACATGTAAACAGTAAATCCAGAGACACTGCCAATTTTGTAGTGGTCTCTTAAATTTTTTTCCGCTGCTGCATATACTGTGTATATGTGCATATTTTAATTATGCCTGTATCTATACATGTAAATATATTTAACAATACATATAACCACCTCATCTGGATGCAAAATCTGAAACCATTTCAAAATCTTAATAAAAGTCATTCCTGACCTGTTATGTTTAAATGTTGACGTGTAGGCACATTCTCTCGCCACTTGTCGTGCTAAAGAGAACAGTTCAACTCTACGTAACAACAGAGCGTTGTCACGGATGCAGAATTGAGCTGCAGCCTCATTGATGAGCATCTGAAAGTGGAAATATTCAAATTAAACCGGATCATCTGAGCTCTATGAAAGTCAAGGCATTTTGACAACTACAAAATGCATTAAACAACTCCTGTCATTTTTATAGTTGCCTACATATTTACAACTGGTATTTTAAAATTACAGTATGTTATCAAATATTACTGTGAAATCTAGGAGTTGCAGTTAGTTCTATAAGGTTAATAACAAAAACGTCTTGGAAAAACATATGCAAAGACTTGTGGAATAATAATAAAATGAATCCCCTGAGTAATTGCTGATTATTTTTTAAAGGTTTGAAAACTGGGCTGTACTCAAAAGATTGTAGAATCAAATCTTGCTTCCCTGTGCAAAAATCATCGCCACAATGCTAAGATGTTGTGGGTGGTTGTATGCAGTTGCTTACACTTTCTGTGTGTTATGCAGTTGCTAGAGTGTTATGAGTCGTTGCTTTGGGATGGAAATGGTCCCATTTCATTATCTACAATATAAATTGTAAGTCTGATTGCTTATTAAAGTAATAGCACACCTCTCCTTACTTTGAGTTTTGTATACTGTAGTAATATAGTTTACAGTTTAATACACTGTAACAGTAGTAATTTTCGACTTAGCAAACACTAAATACAAGATATTTACAGCAGATTAGTTTAGTTTGAATTTAGCTAATTCATTGTAGAGATACAGGACAATACTTTACTTTAGTATTGTTTATTACAACTAAACTTGAGAAAAAATTTAAACATTTAAAAATTAAACAAAAAATTAACAGTTCTCTGTGCAATTTGTTCAGTTTAACAGACCTCATGATGGGTGAGCTGTTTCCCTTCCCTCCTCTTGGAGTCAAAGCGGCCATAGATCAGGCTGTATTTGCGAATCTCTTCCTCTTTGCTCTTGTCTTGAGGTTCCAGGTGGAATATGTGTCCCACCGTCTTAGCCATTTTCTTATTGAGTCTCAAAAGTGTCTTCACCTCGGTTTGATCTGCTTGCGGCATGGTTCTTAGAAGCCTATCAACGCTTTCCTCCACGGCTTTAATGGTCTCTGGGTCCAGCTGACCTCCGGGCCACGGAGAGGTCATAGTGGAGGAGGATGAAGAAGAAGTTGGCGTCGGAGGACCAAGAAGACGTGAGTGGCAAGCGAAAGGCAGATGGGTAATGGGCTGTTCTTCATCTAACTCAGCAGTTCCATACATTTCAGGACTGAGCCAGTGGGGCTCCATGGGGGACAGTTTTTCTCTGTACAGATGGTCTGGAGGTACAGGAGAGGCCTGTGAGCAGGGGCTCTTTGGACTGTTATCTCTGAGCGGCGTAAGGCAAGATCCTACTTCCTCTCTTTCACACGGAGAGCCTGGCTGACCGTTGCTTAAAGATTTTCTGGCGCCCATAACCCCAGAGCCAGCAGCACTGCTACTGTCGATCCTAAGGAGAGGGATTCCACAAGGGGCCACATTGGTGGCCAGGGGTTGGTTGAACAGCGTTGGGTTTGCCGCCCAGTCGCGCAGAGCCTTCTGCAAACGCCGCACATGCAGGGGTTTTGTGGCCATGCCAACCAGTGCCATGATCTCGAGAAATTCCTCTTCTCCAGCCTCGCACAGCTGTTGGACATCATCACCTCCCTGCTGGATGAAGGTGTCATAGTACATCAGCAGGTTGGCCCTTTGTAAAACTCGGTAGAGCTGCAGCTCGCCCAGCGTCCGTGGTAGTGACATCCTAATGCTCGGCTGCAATGGGATTTCCACAAAAAAGTCATTAGTATCATTTAAAAACATATGTGTGTGCATGTGCAAACCGGTTTATGTGGTTTGGACACAAATTTGTGTTGGGGAGTAACTAGTTACATGTAACGGAGTTACGTAATTTAATTACAAAATAAATGCAACTGTAATCTGTTACAATTACTGAAAAAAACTGTGGAATTAAATTACAGTTACTAATGAAAAGGTTAATGATTACAAAGGGGGATACATCTGAATATTTTCACACACACTATCTTTTTTGCTATCTTAGTGAGGACACTGCATAGACTTCCAATGATTTTATATCAGATTAATGATATTTTCTATCAGCTAACCCAACTTCTACCCCTAAACCAATCCTTCACAGAAATGTGCGCAAAACATTAGATTTAAATAAAAAAAATATTTGTGCTGATTAATAAGCCTTTTTAACTAGTGAGGGCCAGAAAAATGTCATTACTAGTGTTGTTGTCATGATCTTTCACTATATAAGTGAGGACATTTGGTCCTCACAAGTATAGTAAAACCAGTTCACACACACACATACAGATTTAATGATTTCTTTCCCAAAATGCATTGACTGCTTTGAAATATGAGACACCAAGAGTTTAGGACACATAATAGGACACATGCTTATTCAATAACCGTTTTATTTTCTATTTGGGTGTATGTATATGGTTTATTTTTTAAGATTAACTGTTTTTCCAAGGAATTGTTAGATGCTAGTGTTTCCTGGCATATTTGCTATGCAAAGATTTGATTTAAAAAACAGTTTCATAGTTATTAAACTTTATCTTGTTTTGATTTTAAATCTGTATTTCTATCATGAGAACTCTCTGAAGATTTTAACATGGTGATGGATATGACAATGTTAATGTATTTGGTCTTGGCGGAACAAATCTGCTACGCTGCTGCTGAATTGCTGCTGCTGTTGGTTATTGCTGTAACTGTAGATTATTGCTGCTGCAAGCAAGTACAGGAACTTGCTACTGCCAATACATAAGCCGATATGGTGCTGTGAGTATTTAAGACATACTGCTGCTGCACAAATAGCATATAAAATAACCCTGTAGCAGATCTATACAGGTGGAGCTGGGGAAGGTGGAGGGTTTCAGAAGAACTCTGAAAGCACGCTGCAATGCTCAAGCGAATGCCAATCAGCCATTTAAATGTAAAGCAGCAAGCTCATTGGCTGCGTATGCAACGGGAACCAATCAGCTTGTGACAGTCATTTAGTGCTAAGAATATCATCAGTTACGTTAAGCCTGCACCATCTAGAGCAGTGATCCTCAAATCTGGCTCACGAGATCCACTTTCCTGCAGCGTTTAGCTCTACCCTAATCAAACACACCTGAGTTTGCTAATCAATGTCTTCAGGATCATTAGAAAATCACAGGTAGGTTTGTTTGATTATAGGGTTGGAGCTAAACTCTGCAGGAAAGTGGGTCTCGCGAGCCAGATTTGAGGATCACTGATCTAGAGTTTCATGACAGAACTTGGTATTTAACCTCAGAATGATTTCAAAGTAAAAAGAGGTGCTAAAGTCCTTTAAAACTAAAGCACTTTGTGCTTTAAAATTAAATTTTTATAATCTTAAATTTTAAGGATTTTGAAAGTCTGACAGTATCAGTGTTGAGTACTACTCTAAGGTTAACCCTGCCTGGTTTAAATGTTTAAAAATGATTAACAGTTGAAAATATTCATTAGAAATTTTAAAAAGTAATAAAAAAAAATAAATGTAATCAGTTACATTAAATTAATAAAGTAATTGAAATAGTTACACTACTTATTACATTATAAATAGTTATAAATAGTGTAACTTGTAATCTGTAACCTGTTACATTTCCAAAGTAACCTTCCCAACACTGATAATGACATGGGTATGACATAAGTTTAGCTCTACCCTAATCAAACACACCTGAGTTTGCTAATCAATGTCTTCAGGATCATTAGAAAATCACAGGTAGGTTTGTTTGATTATAGGGTTGGAGCTAAACTCTGCAGGAAAGTGGGTCTCGCGAGCCAGATTTGAGGATCACTGATCTAGAGTTTCATGACAGAACTTGGTATTTAACCTCAGAATGATTTCAAAGTAAAAAGAGGTGCTAAAGTCCTTTAAAACTAAAGCACTTTGTGCTTTAAAATTAAATTTTTATAATCTTAAATTTTAAGGATTTTGAAAGTCTGACAGTATCAGTGTTGAGTACTACTCTAAGGTTAACCCTGCCTGGTTTAAATGTTTAAAAATGATTAACAGTTGAAAATATTCATTAGAAATTTTAAAAAGTAATAAAAAAAATAAATGTAATCAGTTACATTAAATTAATAAAGTAATTGAAATAGTTACACTACTTATTACATTATAAATAGTTATAAATAGTGTAACTTGTAATCTGTAACCTGTTACATTTCCAAAGTAACCTTCCCAACACTGATAATGACATGGGTATGACATAAGTATCACAATGTGAAGGTTGTTTTATGAGGACATTTCCTGTTTCCCCGTAATTCAAATGGCTTAAAAAACATAATAAATTGTGTTTTTTGTTTTTTATCTAAAAATGCAGAAAGTTTTCTGTGAGGAGTAGGTTTAGGCGTAGGGTTGGCGTAAGGGGATAAAAAATACAGTTTGTACAGTATAAAAACAATTACGCCTATGGAGAGTCCCCGTAAACCACATATACCAACATATGTGTATGTGTGTGTGTGTACAGGGCTCCACAATAACATATGAAAGTTCTAAACAAATAGATTATAAAATTGTCATAAATGAAATCCTTGTGAATGTGGAGTTACTGATGTATGCACAGAAAATATGTTATCTTACAATCAATCAAAACACAATGAATAAAAATCAAACAGATGACATGTTTTGTGCAATGTTAGCTCTACTGTAGTAAATGACTGAATAATATTCATGAATACAGTTTTGAAGGTGATTGTGCCAATCACCTCACTGCTCCAGATGTCTGCTCTGCAGCAATATAAAGTGTTTCTATGAAGAATAAATTGCAGTAGTTTCTAAACGGTCTTGAAATAGCTGCTCTATGAATAACCTTATTTTAAAATGCCTGTTTGGTGGCAAACTGTGCTGATGTAATACGTTAGGTGTTGTTTTCTAATAAAGAGTTTGTATTTTTCCCAAACAATAAGATCAATCTCTATCTTTTTTTCCACAGCCTTATTTCTTCACACTACATGCATCTTTCTTTTTGGGGGGGGGGACTACCAAACACCTTTATTTTAAAACCAATTTTTACTTTTGTGAAAGGTTTTTAAATTAGTAATCAATGAACTATGAGTATGAGATAATGTACAGTGAGCCAGTCAGCTTGGATTTTCAGTCAACTTGGATGCCTAACACAGAATAACCCTTGAATGGGTCATAATGACCAGATGGTCAGACACTTATCAAATAAAGGGACAAGAAATATTGGTTTGACTTCAAATGAATGCATTTAAGAAGAAAGAGAGTGGCAATGTACATTTCCTTAGAAATAAGTCACTCTTTGTATCCAGAACTTCTTCAGGGCTGGTTCACACAGAACACATTTTTGTGTTTCACATCCAGTGAAACTCGAAAACATGTTCTGAAAAGAAAGAAGTGTAACTTCAAAAACTTGTCTTGAGACCCTGCCTTATTTTCCATTCATCAGCACACTGGCTCTGCAGTTGGATACTATTGTGCTTGTGTCATGTTTGTGTAAAAAGCAAAAACACACGTTTCAGTGAACAGTTCTTTAAACAACCGTTGTGTGTCTGTGTTAAGAACATTTTAAACCTTTTCCACTATAAAGTGCCATTTGTGCTAAAGGTTCTATGGATGTTAAAGGTTCTTCATGAAACCATTAATGGCAATAAAGAACCTTTATTGTTAAGGTTCTTCTATGGCATTGCTGCAAAAACACCCTTTTGGAACCTCTTTTAAAAAACTGTATCCAAGAGTCAAGTTGAGGTGCAGTCAAATTTCCTCCTCCTGCAGTGTAATATGAAGCCTCTTAATCTGCAACCTCTCATTTCTTCTGCTTTTTTATATATCGCTCACTCTCTCTCTCTCCTACAAAATATTAGCTGGAGACAGATTTGGCATGTGAAAGTTACATAATTGCATCCTCTTTTAACTACACTGATGAAAACTGTAATCTAAAAATATAAAAGTTTCATGTAGTCCTACAGAAAGAGAGAGAGAGAGAGATCTGTTTTAATAAAGCTTTATCAAATTAAATAACAGCTTAATATTTTATCTATGTATTACGTTTATTTAATCTAATATTAAGCTACAAATACCTCTTAGCTCCAAGTTGCATGTTGTGTGCATGTCATATGCTACAGAGTAAGCTCACAGTTGAAGAATATTTCATTGTAAAACACACGCCTATCTTTTTTTTCAGCTTGCATAAACTTCACAAATAATCAGCTAGTTTGAAATTCCGTTCATATGCTCATGAGGTGTTGCTGAGTTGTAGTTGTTAAACATAACCCACAGCAGTAGTTTTCCTCTGATAATTAATAATGAGGATAGTAGCTAATTGCTGAATGCAGACGATTCGTCAGTAGTTGTGTAGCTACTACTCACCTCGAGAGGCTTCAAGACAGAATCCACGACAGGATCCAGCAGAACACTTGAGCTTCCAGTCACCGACACGACCGAATCTATCGGATTTTCACTTCTGTAACTCAACTCAAAATCAATCCAACTTTTCGTTCTATTCATAGACTTGTATCTTTACGCCTCTGACACGTAGCCTAATTTATTTGTTTTCTGTGCTTGTTAGACCTTATCCTACAGATGTGAGATTGGAGTAAAATATTCTTGAAACTCTTGTGTTGTCTCGGCTATGCTCTGCTGTGCTGGCAGTAGCGGTGAGTTAATGACGCTCCTTTCGCTGCCTGTGTGGGCGCGAGAAACGCGTGGGCGGACTGCGGCACGCCATCTGACCGAATAAGAGCCTTCCTCTCCGACTCTCGCATCAGGGTGTGGATGGACGGGGAATTCTGTCCATTTCACTGTTAAAGCTCATATCTGTATAATGTCAAAGCAGCCATTTAGAAGCTAAACAGCACTACAGAGCCCCACAATAATAAGCAGCCGATTTAACACATGAGCAAGCATGAGCGCAGTCAGAAGTGTGGATGAGCGCCGGAGAGCACCGTGTCTGTGGGCGGTGATCATTGCTCAGTGACGCGGCTAGAGCAGCGGGATTCCCCGGCACCTCACGTCAGTCTGATCCGGGGACTCTGACTGGTTGGTGCGCTCATAAAGCACAGCGCGGACTGTTGTTGCTGTTTTAAAAGACTGACTTGCAATCTTTTTGTCATTCACCATTCTTTTATGATTTGTATGTATTCATTTTAAATAGAACTTTACAGGATATTCATAGAACACGAATAGAATGGTTTTATTTTGCGTTAATTTTGTATAATTAGGACATATAAACTGTTAGCTAAGCCTTCTCCTCTTAATCCTCTTAATGTCACCATAAATTGTCACTTAAAGCATGTGGCATGAGCTTAGCTGATTTATTTAACCCCTTGTCTATTAAAAGTGCAATAACGTATTGGTAATTGTGCTTTGATATTTTATTGCGCATTTGGATTTAAATTGCACAAATAAAAAAACTACACTCAAATTCTTCTGTCAACTCAACTGCCATTTAACAGTGCTCCTGTGTTGCACTGGTTCAAGTCACTTAGTAAAAAACAACAATGCCACCTTGAGGAACAAATATAAGTTTACACTGGTAGGATAATGACACTAAACCACTGTTGTAAAAAAAAAAATACATAAATAAATAATTCAAATAAAAAATAAACACTGCTATTATTGTACAAGACACCAGGACGCTAAGGAGTGTTTTATGAGTTACTATGAGTAACTGTCATAACTCACATTTCTAAGTTGACAGAGACCTCTGGTGTGTACAAATTAAGGTTGCATGTCCTCAACTTTACCTTCCACTAAAAGCAAAATTTACAGTCAAGACCAAGATCCATCCATCCATCCATCCATCTATCTTTGTTTTATTTTCCACAGGACAATGCTGTGGAGCATTCATTTTGCTTTGCTTTAACAACACTTGATGAAGCTTCGGGAAAGATGCGTTATTCAATAAACTCATGTAATCAAACTCATACCGTGACTTTATCTCTTGCTTCCTGCTCCTCCGTGCATCTGCCTATCTTTTAGGCTGAAAGTGGAGTTGACATCACTATAGTTTGGATATCAGAAAAAAAAAGTGTTGACTGTTTTTTGGTATCAGACAAATTCTGTTGACTGATTTTGGCTATAAAACTTGAACTGGTTTTGGATAGTAGGCAGAAAAAGTGAAGCATTGTCCAGGGAGAGTCATGGATGTACTCATAAGGATGGACAACATTTACAAAAAGGAGCTGTATGTTGCATATGTTGATCAAGTGTCACCACATCCACGCTGTGAATTAGCAGAATTTAAAAAAGCAATAAATTATATCAATTTCTTTAACTTAATAAACTCCAAGTTTAAGTTAGTAGAAATATATTTTGTACTACACGTCATTTGAACATGTCTTAAAATATTGAGTAAATTAACTCATATCATTTCACTTCACCCTCTCGCACTGAATAACTTCTAGTGCTTTCATGACTGTAAAAGTGAACACTGATATTTGTAATCCTTAATCTGTGATATATAAAGTGAGATATTTCATAACATGGTGTCCTTAAAGGTTATTGTGCAATTTAGAGAAATGTGTGAGGTGGTGCAGCAGAATCCCATGATGTGCTTTAGGTACTATCTTATGTACCTCCCAACAAGTATTGGAACTGCTACATTTTACTGCATGAAGTGGTAGATGTGATCATGGCCCCAGTGGTTAGAAGATCATGGATACCCTATCTTGAGGAGAAAACATTTCATGAACTTTTCCTGATGGTGTCATTCCAAAAATGCATTTTTAATGCACTATCCTTCATTTATGCTGAAATATGGGCCATTACTTCATTTGTCTTGCATGCGCTTTGAGGCAAAACATCAATATTTCAAGAAAGTGTCTACCATTATTTGCAACTTCAAGAACATCACCAAATCACTTGCTAGAAGGCATCAGCTGAGACAATGCTTGGAGAAAGCTCAGAAGAAAAGCATTGGATATGAAGTGTGCCATGCCTCAGGAGCTTGTGATGTCCCATCAAACACCCTGCCTTCTTAAGTATTGGCCACATTGGAATCACAGATTGGAAGACCTCTGTAAAATGAAGTCTTACAAAAAACAAATTCCATCACAGTTAACAATACAGCTTATATGAGGAATACTGGGGAGCCGGTCTTGTCAGCGTCCTTAATCTCCATTAATTTAGCCAGAGGTGGTACTCAAGAACCACCAGGTTGGCCATTGCGTGACCGATTGCTTGGGTCGTTGACTAAGTTGCGCACAGAGCAGATAGTTTGCATTGCGCAGCCCCTTAAAAGCAGAATGATCTGGGCAGACTCATGCAGGGCACAGAGGAGTTTGGTCTAGAAAACCTGGAGGGCTGCCATCATATAGAGAGTGGGACCACCTTGACCAGCTGCAGAGTAGGCTCTGGCCATTATGGCCAATGTTGCTCTGCAGGGCTCAAAAAGGGTGGACAGCCTCGGCGGTCCATCCCCGGCCGTGGAATGCAAAGATGAATGGCAACGGCCTCTTCGAGGGGAGGGGCTTCTCCCTTCTGCTCGGTGCCATCACGGAAGTGAGGGAAGCCGAGACTGAAAAGTTGACGCAGGCCGGGAAGGGCTGCGCCACATCATAGAAGGTCCATTGAGAACTTTCAGGAAACAATGGGGCAGGTCTCTGATGGGGGGCTCGCTGGCGGCACCATGGCTATAGAGAACGTTCATCAAGTCGGCCATGGGCGTCTCATCCAGACACTGAGGTCCTCGTGGTCATTGGTGATGACGTGTATGAGCATGGTGTTCAGACCGGGTCTGGCGTCACCTGCACAAGCACGTCTCTGTGAGCGCAGCCTCTGCGTGAGCTTGCCAAAGCAGGCGGCACACTCATCTGAGGAATGCAGGAGCGCCCACATGAGCCACACCTGTGGCACGCCATTTTGCAGCAAACACTGCTGAAAATATGCTCTTTTAGGTGAAATATGCTCTAATAGTCTCGCCAGCTAGCCGCAGGGGAGAGACAGCATACTCAGCTGTGTGCAGAGTCTAGCAAGGAGATAATCTGATGAAATGCCATTCAGCACCGACCTATATAGGCAGTCGGCTCCACCCATTTTGGTGGGCTGAAATGCCACAGTTTTGTTCAGCTGCACAAACGTTAACAAATCAGGCTTCAGTATTTGGAGAAAAACAGAACTTCCCCCAAGCCGGATTCCACTTTATGTGAGAGACCGTTTGAAAGGGAACAACAGTCATATTCAGAAAATAAATTAAAACAAATGTAAACAAATTTGGATATTTATAATCTTTCAACACTTCTAGCTGTAAATGACATGTTTTGTAACATGAAGCACTTTGAGAAAAATGCAAATTAATATAATAGTGTTTAATGGGTACAGTCGAAACAGTTTCTAGATATGCAAAATTTTGATACAGTGAACCACCAAATTCTCCTGTCAACCCTATTGGAAAATGGCATCTCAGTAACCGCAAGCCAGTGGTTTGAGTCTTACCTCTCAGATAGGTCCTTCAAGGTATCTTGGAGAGGTGAGGTGTCCAAGTCGCAAAATCTAGCTACTGGGGTGCCTCAGGGCTCAGTACTTGGACCACTTCTCTTCTCTGTCTACATGGCATCACTAAAAAAAAACAACAAAAAACAAACAAACACTAGATTTCTATTTTTTCTATTCTATCTACTTGTTTTTCTTTGTGTATGTGAGTGTATAATATATATATATATATATATATATATACACCTTACTACGTGTACTGCATTAGGGTAACCGTGACTTGTCATTTGCACTTATATATTGTTGTTCTTTTGTTAGTTTTGACTGCTTTTATTGTCCTCATTTGTAAGTCACTTTGGATAAAAGCGTCTGCTAAATGACTAAATGTAAATGCTAAATGTATCAGCATATACATAAGCCCTGCAGTTTATTTAGAGAGCAAATTTATTAAAGTAAAAATATTTGTTGGCAGATGTAGGAAGAAAAAAAATGCTTAGATAAAACTGTTGATCAATATTGTAGAGATTAATTATTCTTAATTTTAATTGTTAACAAACTGTGGGCTTCTGCTGGCAATAGTTTGTAGCGTTTAACACTGCCTTTAATAAAATAAGGAACTATAATAAAATATGTAAATGGATTTTTAAGGCATTTTAACATTTGTTTAAGTGTTGCATTTATTGTATTGCATTTTAATTTTGTTAGGAAAAAACGTCCATACTACTGGTTAGGCTACATTATCGATGAGTGTTTCAACTGTACCTGCTAGCATGGGTAATTGGAAAAAATTGTAGACATCCGAAAAGGTAGGCAGCTGACTTGCACGAAGGCACCTCATGAAGCTGATTTCGGACAGGCTTCTGAGGCAGGTAACGGTTTAATGATCTACAACAAAATAGAACGAGTTTTTGTGATAACTAAACGAATATTTAATTACTATAATACTGATTTCTCGCTAAAAAATAACATCAAAAGTGCACAAAGTTAGTCAGAAATATACATTTACACACAAACTAACCACCAAACTCAGACGCCATCTTTATTTTTTAGCTCAACCGTGACTGCAGAACACAACCGTCACGGAATGAAACGCACAGGATTGTGGGATATCAAAATTCGATCAGAAGAAGAGGGTACCTCCGGAGACAGGAAGTAAAGCAGAATTTGGATTCGGACGTGCCTTGATGCCTTGATGCCTTCCTGCCTCCAAGGCAGCATTTTAGACCTTTCGGACGCAGACATTGTTGGTCTTAGTTTTATTTGAAGACAGTTGAAAATATCGTGACGCCTTCCGCTTCCAACCCGTCCAGTTAACAGAAAGGCAGGAAAGGGTTACTTAAACGGAAGTGACGTTTCAGCGCTTGTGCCGTACTCGGAAGTGAACAAGAATGAAGAGAGAACTGGACTGTGAAAGAAGCTAAAGATAGGTGAGAAGATAGGCTGAGCGGCTTCAAACTCATCTTACACCCGAGATCAACTTTCCTGTCTGTACACTGGTCTTTTAGTGTAGTAGAAGCAGCGACGCTCGCTGTGGATGTTCTTCTGTTAGTATGCCCGCTAAAGCAAAACAGCATCGTTAAGGAAGAGATTAAACAAATATAAAGATTATTAAACATAAACATTTACAACAAAGAGCGCCGTCTGTAAACTTTCAGTGAGCAGCATTTGAGGAGTCGACACTCATGCACTTTATCAGGACTGAGTGTTCAGTAAGTTACAGACATGTGATGTTTGCATGTTTACGTTTCTCTGGTACTTCCCTCATGGCTGTGATATGCTTTTATTGCTCAAAAAAGCTTCGTGACAGGTTACAATAAGAATGAATGCTATGTAGTCTTAACTGAGGGACTTGACATTTACGTCAGCTAACTTGCTGGCAGTAACTTTGATAGGAGTCACTCCAAAATGCTAAATTAACTCGTTAAATGGTGTACACAACAATTTGTTAATTCCGCAAATTGTAAATGCATTCTATTTTTTAGCACGGTTTGGATGTAAAAACGTCCAAACCAGTAGGTTTCATGTGTATTTATATAAGTAACTACAAATGTAGGGTAACCATATTGATAATCCACACACCTGAATATAGAATGCAACAGTGACTGAAGCATCTTCCATTGAATTTTTTTCTGTAGGCATTACAAAATATCTTCAAGTTCTAAGCCATGAGCCAAACTCTGAGATTAATTATCACAAACACAGAATCGAAACGAAAAGTATTTGAAAAATGGGCCAGGGAACGGCTCTGTGAACATGCTCATCATGATGCTTTCCAAGTGATGTTCTCGATTCACAATGTTGCAATGTCAAACTATTAATTTACGATTATTGATTATGTGGATAAAAACTGTTTATTGCATCTTTTCAAGATTATTAGTTCATTTCAACTTCAAAATTAATTAGAAATTACTTGTGTCTACAGAAACGCGTATCAATGCTTAATCTCAATTTTGGATGGTAGGTCTATGTTGAAAGGTTAATATGTTATCATTAAAAAATTCTATGGTGGAAATGAATGAGATTTTTTTAGTTCTGGAACCCTGTGGTTGTGTTGTTGAGGTCCTTGTGTATATAACACATTTTAATAGTTATTTTATTTTGAAGTGTATTATTTGTTAGCATATACTAGAACAGGGGTGCCCAAACTCGGTCCTGGAGGGCCGGTGTCCTGCAGAGTTTAGCTCCAACTTGCCTCAACACACCTGCCTTTAAGTTTCTAGTAAGCCTAGTAAGAGCTTGATTAGCTGGTTCAGGTGTGTTTAATTGGGGTTGGAGCTAAACTCTTCAGGACACCGGCCCTCCAGGACCGAGTTTGGACACCCCTGTACTAGAACATATGGTTTCAAATATAAGTACTTTCTTCAGATGTACTATTTTGAGTACGTTGATAGATTTTTCTTCTCATTTGCAGGGGCTCTGAATGCCGCTGTGATTTGGAGATGTCCCTGATCGTCTGCCATGCTGAAGACCCCATATTGTGTTTCATTTGTAAATATGAGACCATTGTTAAATACAGTGCATGCATGTCTAAGTCTGCTGCCACCCTGAAGTTCATGATGGATCTCTCCATGACTGTCTTAAGCGTGAGGGAGTGAACCCTTGGATATTTGAGCAAGATGGACGGAGACATGGCTGTACAATGGGATACAATAGAGCCGCCCGTTGTTTCTCTGGCCAGTCCGTGTTATGGAAATGACAGCCATGTGATATCGTCACAAGGACCTGAGTGTGAACATGAGACGGTTGATGATTTTGATTGTGAGTTCCCTGATGAAGACTTTGATTTGGAAGTAGATGAGAATGAAGAGCAAAATAGCAAAACTGAAGATTTGAATGATTATCAGGTGCAAGATGGGATTTCTGAGAAAGACCAGGAGAAATGTGAAAGAGGGGGAAACACTGAATTAGAGACTGAGTTTAGAGACAATGGAGAGACTAGATCTCGCAGTGCTGGAACTGGTAGGAAAGGAAAGTCCAAAAAGGGTGGATCAGGGCAGGGGCCTTGCGATCAAACCCCGTCATGGACATCTCCATCTTTCATGTCTCATAAATCCTTCCTTGCGTCCTCTGGGCCCGGCAGACACAAGCAGGTGAGGCGACGCAACCAGCATCTGCACAATCACAGCCGCGTACGACAGAAAAACGGGATCCAGCTGGTCATGGTGTGTTGGGATTTCCTGGCAGATTTCGTCAGCCCCTGGTGCATTTCCTGCATCCATATGGTCGTGGAGCTCATCATCTCTTTGACCCACCGCTGTGGGGTTGCTGTTGAATCATCTGCACTTGCACTATACGACTTTGGAACACACATGCTTTACAAAGTGACAGATGTTCCAGGCATGACGCGAGATTTGAGGCGATTCCTGGACTGGAGCTGGTGTTCAGGTGTGACTTTAATAGAGGGCATCAGCAGGTCTGCGCGCTGGGCTCGACATGCTCTTCTTTCCGGTTTGAGATTTGTTTGTGCTGCACTAAGCTCTGGCTCTCAGATGATGAGGTGTATTGTGGGAAGGCTGGCAGGAGAGAGAGGCAGGAAATGGTGGCTTGCCCTCCAGAGCAGCAGGGTTTGGAGGAAAGTGTCGGATCTGACCACGAGGATTCATGGGTGTTTCTTTAAAAAAGGCGTCATGAGTGAAAGATCAAATCCAGAGTCTCCCAACAGGGGGGCAGACAAGTGGCAACCTGGCGAAGAACTGCAGAGACTGCTGGCACTAGCAAAGGTAGTGCTTTGTGTTTTCATAGAGATGGAAGCATTAATGTCTGATAATATGGCAATTTTGAAAATCATGATTCTCTTTGTTTTAGGAGAAAACTGTATCCCGATCTGAATGATCTTATGATTGCAGCATCGGAGCAAAATGTATATAGTATATATTTATAAGTATACAGTGCTGCTTGAAAGTTTGTGAGCCCTTCAGAATTGTCTATATTTCTGCATAAATATGACCCATCAGATTTTCACACAAGTCCTGAAAGTAGACAAAGAGAATCCAATCAAACAAAGGAGACAAAAATATGTATTTTGTCATTTATTAATTGGGAAAAACAATCCAGTGTTGCATATCTGTGAGTGGCAAAAGTATGTGAATCTTTGCATTCAGTATCTGGTGTAACCCCCTTTTGCAGCAATAACTGCAGCTAAATGTTTCTTGTAACTGCTGATTAGTCCTGCATGATGGCTTGTAGGAATTTTAGCCCAGTCCTCAGTACAGAACCACTTCAACTCTGTGATGTTGGTGGGTTTCCTCCTATGAACTGCTTGCTTCAGCTCCTTCCACAACGTTTCAATTGGATTAAGGTCCAGACTCTGACTCAGTCATTCCAAATCATTAACTTTGTTCTTCTTTAACCATTCTTTGGTAGAACAGCTTGTGTGCTTGGGTCGTTGTCTTGCTGCATGACCCACTTTCTCTTGAGATTCAGTTCTCGGACAGATGTCCTGATATTTTCCTTCAGAATTAGCTGGTATAATTCAGAATTCATTGTTCATCAATGATGGCAAGCTGTTCTGGCCCAGATGCAGCAAAACCGGCCCAAACCATGATACTACCACCACCATGTTTCACAGATGAGATGAGGTTCTTATGTTGGAATGCAGTGTTTTCCTTTCTCAAAACATATCGCTTCTCATTTAAACCAAAAATTTCCATTTTGGTCTCATCTCTCCGTTAAATGGCAGCAATGTTCTTTTTGGAGAGCGGTGGCTTCCTCCTTGCAGCTCTCTCATGCACTCCATGGTTATTCAGTGTTAGGGTGGACTCATGAACATTAACATTAGCCGATGTGAAAAGACAAGAAGAATAGACCTCGCGGACTATTACGCGTCTTGCTTTTGGGGTGATCTTTGTTGGTCAACCACTCCTGGGGAGGGTAACAATAGTCTTGAATTTCCTCCATTTCTACACAATCTGTCTGACTGTGGATTTCTGGAGTCCAAACTCTTTAGAGATGGCTTTGAAACCTTTTCCAGCTTGATGAGCAACAACAACTCTTTTTCAGAGGTCCTCGGAGATCTCTTTTGTTCGTGCCATCATTCACTTCCACAAACATGATCAGACTTTGATAGATCGCTGTTCTTTAATTAAAATAGGGCACGCACTGACACCTGATAGTCATCCTATTGATTAAAAACAACTCGACAGATGGACCTTCAAATCAACAGCTAATCATAGAGATTCACTTTTGCCTCTCACAGATATGTAATATTACATAATTGTCCTGAATAAATAAATTGGAAAGTATATATTTTCATCTCATTTGTTTGATTTGGTTCTCTTTGACAATGTTCAGGATATTTATGCAGAAATACAGACAATTCACAAACTTTCAAGCAGTGCTGTATATTTTGAAGTTTATACTTTCTTAGTATAAAAAGTGTTATACTGTGTAAAAACATTATTTACACGCACTATATATATATGTTATTTAATACATATGTATATTGTATGATATCCTAAATAATTGTTACCACAGTTATAATACATTATAATATTTATCTGTTCATTGTTACACAAAATATAATGCTTTAAAACACATGACATACAACCAGTTTTCAGTGTAACAAGAAACCTACAAATATTATGCATTTGAACTTTGTTTACAATTATTTATGAAAAGGTATAATTCATTACAATGGACATTATGAATATCTATGTAATGCATTATACAACTTTTTCTTTTCAGTAATCTATTGCACTCGGATGTGCATCACAATACAAGACTTCAAGTATTATCCGACTAATAATGGATAATGTACAGTCAGCTTTGTGCTTCATGTCAGGGTTTATTTTATGATTAATGACTGACTGTACTTTATCCCACTTACAGAGTTACTTGCCAAACAAGTTTATTAATGGACATAAAATATTGATTTGAGTTTGATTATTTTAGAAGAGAGTGCAGAGTGATAGGAGAGACTTGAAACTGGCACAGCTGAGTTGGAAATGTGCTTGAATATGCCAAAAATATTGTCCAGTCACAATCAAATACCCTAGAGAGCCACGTGATAATACTGCATTCACATCATTTTAGAATGACGCCTAATTATGACAGGACTCTGAACTGTTTTCATTCTCTGACACAAGAGTGCGGCTTGTTGTTGTCACTATACTTAATCATTATATTAATTAACTTCTGTGTGAACAAAGCAATCTAAAGGCTAGCATCAGATTTCATAAATTGACATATCAAGCAGATATATGTAGAAGTAGCTACAAAACTACCTTTATTTGTTAGTTGCCATTTTTAGTTGTTCTTGCATGACATCACACGAGTCTGAACTTTTATCAAATCCATTTTACAACTTTAATGGTATGTGTTTGAAAGAGATTATTTTGTGGGGACAGAGTCTGTGCAAGCCTGTAATCATTCAGTAAGAAATATTAATTATATATATAGATAGAGAGAGAGAGAGAGGGGTAGCTCTATCTGTGCAAGCCTGTAATCATTCAGTACGACCTTTGAAATCTTGAAATATTAATGTGATGTTGGGTACCGTACTTTTATGAAGACGGGTAGCAAATCTTTGAAACTGAAGTGTGACTTTGAAACTTCTACAGATCCCTGAAGAGGAGTTGGACCCATTTAATGTTCTTGGAGTGGATATTCATGCCACTGAATCAGAACTCAAGAGAGCTTATAGACAGCTGGCAGTGCAGGTGAGATGACATCAAATCATAACCTGGAAACATCTATTATATCTCTGCTGAATTATGGATTATATTTATTTGTCAAGGTTTAATGTATTGTTTGTGTACAGGTTCATCCAGACAAAAACAAGCACCCAGGTGCTGGTGAGGCCTTTAAGGTGTTAAGAGCAGCGTGGGACATTGTCAGTAACCCGGAGACTCGGCGAGAGTATGAATTGTGAGTGCTTTTAGATAAGAACAAGTAGATTGATCTACATACTAAATTGGCGCACAAAATTTAATGAAATATTGTCATGAAGAAAATGGCTTCTGTTATTTTGCATTGTGACAATATTCTCTTGACAGTTAAACACTATTACCCACAGATTATCATTACTCTAATGCAAAATGATTTTGTTCTCTAAACCCTTGTGCTGTGCTAAAAATCCTTTACCTAATTTGGTGATCCCAGTCAAAAATGACTGGCCTTTTAAAAATAGCTTGAAAATCTCTCATAATGGCATATTATCACCAAATATTGGATTCACGCAAAAATTGAGGTGCATATGCTCAGATCAATGAGGCCTATGATCAGTACGTCCCAAACAGAAATACAAAGCCTGAGCTAATTGAAAGAGAACAAGCTGACAAAAAGATTGAATCCAAGATTGGTGCTTTGGCATAATGAAAGAGCAATCTTTTGTAGCCCAGTTTGTAGTTCCCATTTTTGACCAGGAACACCACAAGTGTAATAAGGTAAGAAAAATATCCCAATAAATGATCCATTTCCCTTGGGGAACTTTCTGTACCCTGTGTCAGCAAGTGAAGGCAGTACGTTTTAGTCCAATGTGATAACATTAAAATTTTTCGGGAAAAAGAAAATCCTCTCCGGGTCAAAATGACAACACAACATGAGTGTAATGTGCAAAACGTTATTAGTTGTATAAATTCTTACAAACATTGTATCATGGGAATATCTGATATATTGCATTTCATGCTGAATTATGTTACAAATTGTTTTAAAAATTACAATAATGAGAATTATAAATGTGACCTGTGCATATAACCACAAATGCATGAGTCTTGAGTGTTTTTGTATTTGGGTTCTGTGTCTGCAGGAAGCGTATGGCAGCTACAGAGCTTTCAAAATCCATGAATGAGTTCCTGACCAAACTGCAGGATGACCTAAAAGAAGCCATGAACACAATGATGTGCACTAAATGTGAGGCCAAGCACAAGTGCGTATTACTGATCATCATTTCAGTCTTGTCATTTCATACAGAGCTTGTTTTGTGCTATAAGCAGCATTTCTATGTTCATCTGAGCATGGCCTCTTCCTCAGGCGCTTTGAGATGGACCGTGAGCCTGGTGAGGCCCGATTCTGTGCTGAATGTAGTAAGTGGCACAGTGCCGAGGAGGGAGACCTGTGGGCTGAGTCTAGTATGCTGGGACTGCGCATCACATTCTTTGCCTTCATGGATGGCAAAGTCTTTGACATCACTGGTAGTTTATTCGCATTGCCACTCTCAGATCATTGCTGTGTTCATATGTTGTGTATGCATATGTTCAGATCGTTGAGACTCATCTCTATGTTCACACAGAGTGGGCAGGCTGTCAGCGTATAAGTATCTCTCCAGACACACATCGCGTGCCGTATCACATCTCTTTTGGCTCTAAAGGTAGCAGCGGCACCAGCCGCCACAGGTAATCGCTCTGACTTTCTTCCTAAGAAGTGTTCTATCCTCAGACCATTATGACCTCATCAGTTACTCAAAGGCCATTATGATATCATTGCTGTCAGATAGATTAAGAATGTTGGTCATTCTATTGATGCAAGTCAGTGGGAGACTCGCACACTTGCGCTTTAATTTCTTGAAAATTAACCTAACTGTCACTTGCCCACCGGTGGACCTACTTGCCATTACATGTTTTAAACAGTAATATCTTAGTCTGAACCTAAAGTAATCTTGACAAACTATATATCGTTTGAAAGCTTAAAGACTCTAGTTCTGATATTTGGTGACTGATTTTTTAAATATTGTACAGAGCAACTGTAATTTATTAATATGCAAGAAGAGTACTCATCAGAGCCAGAGAGTGCGTTCTGACCTTTACTTTGAAATAGTGATGCACATATGAAATCATTAAAAATCTTTAATCATTTTTATAGAAAGTGTTCAAAAGATAACATCCATGCAGGTTTTTTGTTTTTTTTAAGAAAAAAAAAGGTCTAAAAGTGTTTTGAATATATAGAAAAAACAATAGATTATCCAATAATCGTTAAATGATTAATCACAATTATTTTGCTCAAAAATATAATCACAGTTATTAATCAGGTTTATTGTCATTTTAAACTTTTTTTTTGTTTCATTAGAAATGTTGCACTTTCACATGCACAAATCAAGAGAACATCAACTCACATTGTTTGCTTTCAGATTTAGTCGTAGCAAACATCACAAACGACCACGTGACTGGCTATATTACACTTTTATTTGATCAATAATTTTTCGTATATTTCAAAAACAATGTAGTTTAAAAAAAAAATATATATATATATATATATATATATAATATAAGTCTTTAGATGACGAGGTTTGTAATATCATGAGAAACACATTCAATCAGGTGTTCCCAGACTGGAAATATTTTTAAAATATGCAAATATGTTAATTATATATCTTGTAATAGATATGGTATATGTTGCCAACTGAGATACAAAGATTTACTTTTGTAACAACATTTATAAGAACTTGCACATGCTTTTTAAAGTAGACTTGTGCGCGTTTTTTCTTATTTGTCATTGATCGATCTACAAAACAAAGTTTGAAAGGGGTCTGTATTGGGCTGAAAATATAGAAGACGAAAATATAGAAATATAGTTCACTTTAGCATGTCAGTTTGGTGTCAATATGCCAAAGTGTTGCAGAAATACACTGTGTTCTAGGGCTGTCAAAATGGCTGAAAAACTAAATTTGAATTTTTTACTTAAATATTATCAAAATTCGAATTATATTCTAATTTAAAATGCATAATTTCAGTTAGGGTGAAGAAAAGCTTTTGGCTTCTCTCCCGAGGCGCATCGAGCTAAATATTACTGCGCGTTTATTCAAAGAATAATAAAATAACACTACTATCTTTGATAAGGTTTAAAATAATGTTTATAAACCAATTATAATTAATAAACAACTATAAACAAAACCGCATCATGTATGTATGCATAGTTTAATACAAAGGGCCGAACACCAATCACACAGTACATTTTTCATTTAAAAACACAAGTTGCAGTGGGATGGGGGAAAAAACCAGCCATAAAGTCTCGAGATGTTTTCTCAAAGTTAAACTTGCATTAATTTTACATGGCTTTCTAAACATGCAGCTCTTTTGTGTGAGATGCGAATGCAACGGTGATAGATGTCTGTCTAGAAAATGCGGGAAATATGCGTTCTGTGTGAACGGCTTGGTTTCAGTTTTGACGTAAACAAGATGATCTCCGCATTGATGTTCTCTTTTCCCGCAATATTTGTAATTAACAACGCAGCAGCGCCGCATCTAGTGGCTTCAACTGGATAGACTAACAAAAACATTTAAAATGCAATGACACTTACATCGTCATCGCATCTCGTGCACCACTCTCGTCCTCCTTAACGCACACCTAAAATTCGAATGCAACGTTTTTGCATTCGAATGTGGACGTTTATTTTAAATTCGACAAAAATTCGAAAAGTGACACATCAATAGGATTTCGGTACAATAAAGTGTTTTTCACATCTTTTTAGATAACTGGTATGAATCTCAGACAGGTTTGTTCAATAGTTTGCCAGGTCTTCTTAGGTTAATGGAAACCCTACTTAAAGAGGTTTTTCCACATTATTAAGCAAGTCACAGTTCTCATGCAATATGTTGAGGAAGAAAGATCTTTCTGAAGATGAAAAGTATGAAACAATGCAATGTCTTGCAAAAGGCATCAAAACAAACTATATTTTGCAAAAAGCAAATAGAAATGATAGAACTGTCAAAAGATTTGTGAGTGACAGAAGATCTTGGTCAGATAAAGATTTATTAAGGAAAGTTTCTGTCATACAAAAGACTCTTTATTGTACCAAAATCCTATTGATATGTCACTTGCATAATAATTTGGAACACGGTGTAAATTTGATGAAGAGTTAGAACAGCTTGAAATATCAAAAAGCTGTTAATAACTTTTTGCCAGCGTGGTCTGACGATGAGCTGTATGAAATGTGATATAGATTGAACAAACAGTGTAGGATGACTTTAAAAAAAATAGGTTTTTGAGAGAAAATCAAGTTTGACACGCATCAGGTTTCATAACTACCGGTATATGCCAAAACTTTCATAAAATATAACATTTTATGACAAAAAAATTCAAAATGGCCAGTTGTTGGGTATCATTTGATTCAAGTACCCACAGGTCATCCTGGTAATGACAGGTGCGCAATATGCCAAAATGTCGTTGAATCATTGACTAATTGATGCGTCATACAAGAACCGTTTGATCTATCAAAAATCTTTTAAACACTTTTTGCCAGCATTGTCTAGCGATGATCTGGTTCAATTTTCATGAAAATTGGAGCAACGGTCTAGAAGGAGCTTCAAGAAGTAGGTTTTTCGGAAACATTCTAACTGGACAATTTTCATGACGGGAGTATGACATTCGACTCTGAATGAGCCAAGGGAAAAAATTTTTTTTAGCCCTTATGGTTCATAATTTGATAGCAATAGTAACCCTAAAATTGCTGTGGTTAATGTTCAGACTGTCCTCTATTTGTGTGCCAAATTTCCCGCAAGAGGTTTTGTGGACCGCCATAGACTTCAGCAGAAGAAGAACAATAACAGGAGGTGCCTGTTCACTTTTGGAGCTTGGCCCCTAATTAACTGCCTGTATGTTACTGTAATAAGAGTCTTCATGTTGTCCTCTAGATCCCCCCCAGATCACACACCAGGTGGAGGCTCACCTGCAGACCTGCAGGACTTCTTCAGCCGCTTCTTCCAGGGTGGAGCTCCCAGTGACGTGTCTGCTAATGGAGGATTCTTCCCAACAGGAAACCCGCCGCCTCATTCCTCCGGAGCAGCTGCAGGGACTTCAACCATGTTTTCAGGATCTTCTCCACAAACAGGGTTCTTTAGCCCAGGGGCTCAACGGGGCGAAACCAGCGAACACTGGACTGACGGAGGAAAGCCCCCACGCCGGCGCAAGAAAGTTCGCAAGCCATTCCAGCGCTGAGGAATGCAATATTATACAGAGATGGAGTACTGTCTGTTGCCATGTTTTGACATGATATTGGCCAACTAGTGCAACTAAACGAGGATAGAATCGTTTGACCTCTGTTGAGCATTTCAGTGTTGGCGCTTTGAAGCTTCCTGATACAGAATGAAATGGCAACATTAAATTTCTAAGAGGAGCAAGCAAAGAAAGATGCAAGAAGATCTTTGCTGTTTCGTGTTTGAAGTCCTTTTTCGTTTTTGTTCTCTTTTATTTTATTTTTTTGTCACATTAACCTACATTCAAGCATCTGAAATAACATTCTTTGAAGAAGCAGAAGGACTCGCGAGTCAAGAGTAGATTTACTGGTATATCTGAAGAATAGTTGACCCGATGTTAAAAATTGTCCCCATTTATTCACCTGCATGTTGTTCTAAGCCTTTATGCCTTTTTATTTTTGCTTTGAATCTTCTCAGAGCTTTTTTCAGTACAACGTCAAGCTCCAGGATGAACAGAAAATACCCAACGTTATAAAAGTAGACCATGGGACTTATGTATGCTACATTTGAAGTCTTCTGAAGACGTCAGTTAGCTTTGTGCGACAACCAAAGACCCGAATTTAAGCTGTTCACTGATTATGTTCTTCTCCAACATAGCTATTAAATTTGGCCCTGGTTTGATATGATGGTCATGGGATACATGATAACAATGGTATTTAGTATTAACAAGCTCAGTGGAGGGGAGCTTTAGCAGCAAATACAAGTTTTTCTTTTGTTTTGTTTTTATGTGGATAGATGTGGTTACTAGGAACCACATGAAGATTATTATACAGTAAAAAATAGCATCAGAGTTTGAAACGACATGAGGGTAATAATGGCATTTTTATTTTTGGGTGAAGTTTTACTTTTGAAATGTTTGGTTTTGTCAGGTTTGAAATGGTGAATCTGATGGAAAATGTTCACAATGTGGCTGAATGTTTTGTTATATATTAACACAAGGATTAATGTGACCTCAGGGATGACTTTCTCTTCATCTGCTATTAGTAAGAGAACAGGAAGAAGGCATAGCTGAAATTTCCAGATGCTCCTGGTCGCATCGTATAGAGCTCATGCAATCCCGAGGAATCCTTTTACCAGTTCATATTAAAACCAGATTTAATTTTTTTTCATTGTTTAAATCACTTGTTTAGGAGAGCATTACTTCAAATATCTACAAATATATTATTTAAAATAAAACACACACACAATATGGGTTAATATTCCAGAAATTGGTCGTCAGCTACTCACACAATCTGAATGAAGCTTTGAATCAGAAGATTAAATAATCGAGAGGGATTTTCTGCCTGCTAACTGTAGCTCTTGATTGATTTGGTTGTTTTTGTTTATGTAGTGCATCTCTGGAGCTGGAAGAGCCTCCAATGTGCATTGTATTTAGAGTAAGCAGGGGAAAAAGGATACCAATCCAAATTTAAATGTTGAAGCACACGTGTAATGGTGTGTGAATCTTAATGTCTGGATGGATGAAGTTAAAAATGGGTTTTGATGTGAAAACCCCAGAGCCTCCCTTTAAGAGGAAGTCCTCTTGTCACTTTTGACCACTTTCTTAACACTCAGGAATCATGTTAAAAACTTAATTCATCCCCTGGAGCCATCATTCAGGCCAGCAGAACCCGGAACGTCCAAACCTGACGTCTTTGGCTCATGACATCATGGCCGGTGTTTTCTTTTTTACGGTCGACCCAAAATACTTTACGACACAAGACTGCTTTCCCTCTGTACAGCTGGACATAAAGCGCACTAATACATGCGTGTTCACTTTCATGTGTTCTCAAGTCCTCAGAAATGCTTTCAGGAACTTCCTGTTCAGTTTTGCTTAAAAGTCCTGATAAAGGCTCTTTAAAGACAGAAATCCCAAGAATAAAAACATTTAAAGAGACTCCAGAATTAAAAGCAGATTGTTGTTTTGCTCTTTGTCAGTCATCTTTCAGCCTGTGACTCCACCGTAAGGGATTTCAGAGGGAAAAGGCATAAAATGGGTTTAATGTGGTTACTCCGTAATTTAAAAACTGCATGATAAAATAGCAGCGCATTTACTTCTGAAATGTTCTCAAAGGCTAAAATGACTGACCACACTGTAACTATACTTGAGTCAAACTCCATGGTTGTTTACTTCATTGTTACTGAATCATTAGGGTAAACTTGAGTTTTGTACATGTTTACCTTCAGTCAGATTTTCAGACTATTCTAATGGTCTTCTTTTCTTTACAGCAGAAACTTTTTGTTGACAATGGCAAGTGTTATTTAATTTCTATTCACAGCTGTTAATTGAAGTGGTATAATAGAAATAAAACAGACCGTTTATTATTGCACTAAACTTCCTGATGTCAAGGCATTACTGACCTTTTGAACAAAATAATGGACCACTTTAAATGGACTTTTGTCTAAACAACAAAAAAGGAGTAGCTCATATGTTGCTTTTATTGTTTGCAGTTGTTGTATACAGTGGGTATAGAAAAGAATCACGCCCCTTTAAAATAATCACATTTTGTTGCTTTGCAGCCTGAAATGAAGTCAGACACAGTTTTTGTTTTATCCAGCTCTATTTACTCAATGCACGTGAAAGATAAAACACCAACATGTCAGAAAAAAATAAAACAGATTTAGTACCATTCAGTACCGCACACATCTATCAAATTAACATTAATATCACTTCTGCAAGTCTTGATCTCAGTCACCTTTCATCAGAACAATATTGTGGATATTTTTCAAGCATTACAGAACTATGCCCCTTTTCCAAAGAGGTTTTGTTGATGGTAAACTTGTCCAGTATTTGCTATAAATTCACTCGGATCACATCCTTATCTAGTCATAAGCACACTGGCACTGACATGAAGCCAAGAGGGGATTAAATGAGGATCTTTTTAACAGCTTTTGCACATAAAAGGGCATCCATGGTCCTCTCTGTGCTCTTTAACACACTTTCCCCATCAGCCCCTTAGGTCTCACAGTTTTTCCATTACGACAACTAAACAATGATTTGTGTTTTTTCAAATAGAAAGTCTTCATTATTTAATATTTCAGCAAAAGCTATGATGAGCCATAAAATATCCCATAATGAACAAGGGTTGCTGTATGTACAGACATCAAGGCTGCACATCAGCTTTTCTCTTATTGTGACGTACACTACTGGCCAAAAGTTAATTATTACGAATAATTATGGTTTTTTAAAATGTTTTTGAAAGGGGAAAAAAACAACTTTTGACCGGTGGTGTCTAAAAAACGAGAGACTGTCATGACACTCATTTTCCCCAAATATAGGGGGGGGAGGGGGAAAGATGGATCAAATAAAAGTAAAAAAAGACGCCATAAAGAGCCTGAATGTCCATGTGTTATTAATCCAGCGACTATGAAACAGAGAACTGTTGGTTTCTGTTTCTTCTTTTATCTCAGGTGACCATCAGAAACTGTAAAACATGATATGATCTGAAACATTTAGCAACATTACCATGAGAATGAGGCAAAACAGTAATTGGGTTCCTTTTCCTTTTTGTCTTAAATATAACCAAAAAATAAAACTTACTGATATATACATTGAAGATAAGTACTATAATATATCTTTTCTCCTGAAAAGCTACAGCCTTAAATTAATATTTGAATATGCCACTAAATCTTACCATAAAAATAGCATCAAAGGACGTAAGATTATGCATAACGTACACACAAACTTGGACATAGCCTACACTAAGCTCTTGCTTTTCAGTATCATACTCTTTGTCATCATATCTTTCCAGCAAGTGCCGCCACGACATTATCAATTACGCTGGAGTCCAAATATGCGATTATTCCTCCTCGGTTCGCCCATCTGTCCACACCTTGACTCTCGGTGTGCGGTTGATGGTAGGTCAGTTCAGCCGCGTGTCCCTCGATTCCGTTGACATGGGCACGCAGGCACGCACTCAGATCCGAGATGCCGCCACCCAGCGCCCGCAGAAGAGCATGAGGAGCGCACGAGTCCCACTTGAACGTGCTGCCCTCGGAGAGCACATACACATCCACCAGGCCATGGACCACGCACAGGATCTTGTATCCCGCACCGGACGCGTACATCAGCGAGCCGCTGGAAATGGCTGCTAGCGCGTCCTTCACAGCCGGCCTCTCGCTGGAGCTCAGCAGCACAGACAAATCATCTTTCTTTTGCGGGCAAAACGGCCTGCGCTGAGTGACGGAGCAAACGTTCACATCTCCATACGAAACACCCCAGACGTGCTGGCCTTTCCATCTACAATCACGACAACATGAAGACATTAAAGAGTTAGTTCACCCAAAAATGAAAAATTCTGCCATTCATTACTCACCCTCATGTCGTTCCAAACCCGTAAGACCTTCGTTCATCTTCGGAACACAAATTAAGATATTTTTGATGAAATCCGAGAGCTTTCTGACCCTGCATAGACATGTTCAAGGCCCAGAATAATATCTTAATTTGTGTTCTGAAGATGAAGTAGTTGTTTTCTGTTTTTAAGTGAATCTTTATTTTTTTTCGTAGTTTTCATTTTTGGTGATGGGGCTCAGTTTGACCCACAATGCAAAAGGCCAAGGAGGGAGTTTTACACAACAGGAGGGAAAATTATACAGCAATCCCTTTTAGAGTAATATGTCCTTGAGACGAGATGTTTCATTGGCTGAAAGACTGTTTGTTGTGGTAACCAAAGCATTTTTGATAAATTTCATTTATAACCACTTCATTGATGATGCTGATGGTGGACTTGAGATACAAAAATGCAGAAGTGCATCTGCAAAAATTCGTCTGTCACAAAAGACAGATAACTGACAAACAAACTGGGAGATCTGGATGCAGATCTGTTTCGTGGTTGTTTTAACAAGGCCTTGCTTCTTGCACAGTATCCAAAATGGCATGGATAATCTGTATATTTTTAAATAACATACTTAGGTAATCATTTTACTTCGCTAGAAATGTGAGAGTCAATACAGTTATATGCCCCTAAAATTCAGGAGATTGGGGCAAAAATTAAAGGGATAAGTCACCCAATAAAATACAATTAAAATTATTATTTAGTGATTTAATTTAGTGAACTGTGTACTATGTCTTGTTCAAAGAGGAGGACGTTTTTGACATTTTCGCCAAAAAAAGCACCCATGGCTGGTTTTGCAGCAAAAGACGATCATATTTGTTAAATTCCAATGAATTGACTAAAGCCACATTTTATGAAAAGAAGACATTTAAATAACTGAACTAATAACCTTTTCATTGCCATTAAAGTGAAATTACTGAACCTTAATATAGGAGCTTAATAAAAAAATTATAATTTAAAAGAAAAAATGTCAGGTGTTTTTTGCATCTGAAATCTTCATGTGGTTTTCAGTTTTAATTATTGTTTTTTATTGTATTAAAACAATATTCTCAACACATTTTTGTGTCACATCTGTGTTTTCTTGTTAACACTGCTAAAGCAGCACTCTTACCCTTTACCCGTGGAGACTTTGCGGTTGAACGGCTGGTTTATGACACCCATGACTGGTTGGCCAGTGGATCGTAAGTAAACCCCAATCAGAACCAGAGCACATGGGAGTCCGGACTGACAAAAGCCTTCATCTGGCTCCTCTTCCTCTTTCCCTTCAATGTACTGACTTGTACCATCTGTCAAAAGAAAATAACCAAATACATGTGTTGATACTGAATGAATGAATGAATGAATGAATGAAGCAAGCAAGCATTTATATAGCGCTTAACTGTGTATTGCTGTACACCCAAAGCACTTTACAATCATATCATGGGGTATGTCTATCTAGGGCTGAGCGATATGGCCAAAAAAATTATCACGATCATTTTTTTCATATCAGTCGATATCGATAATTATCACGGTAAATGTCAAATCTTTATTTCTTTCAAGTTTAAAGCCAGATTTTTGCTCCAAAGTGAAAGTTATAGAAACAAATACATTTTCCTTAAAATAAATATCTAAATAAAAAATATATATTTTCTTAGTTTCTGCATGTTCTAATGAGTGATATTGTTTCAAATCAAGAAACAGGTTTGGGTTGCCTGATAATATTATTATTAATAATAATAATAATATAACTTTTTGTCTCTTAGAAATGCACATTTGATAGTAGCTTGAGTTAGGATGCAGAGGTCAATTTTTGTTCATTATCAAAATCGGTAACATCTGTAAAAGTTTTTTTTTTTTTTTATTAAGCCTTGGTCCCCCCCCAGAGCATAAATTTAAATTCTTATTAACACAAGGTTTATGACACCCATGACTGGTTGGCCAGTGGATCGTAAGTAAACCCCAATCAGAACCAGAGCACATGGGAGTCCGGACTGACAAAAGCCTTCATCTGGCTCCTCTTCCTCTTTCCCTTCAATGTACTGACTTGTACCATCTGTCAAAAGAAAATAACCAAATACATGTGTTGATACTGAATGAATGAATGAATGAATGAATGAAGCAAGCAAGCATTTATATAGCGCTTAACTGTGTATTGCTGTACACCCAAAGCACTTTACAATCATATCATGGGGTATGTCTATCTAGGGCTGAGCGATATGGCCAAAAAAATTATCACGATCATTTTTTTCATATCAGTCGATATCGATAATTATCACGGTAAATGTCAAATCTTTATTTCTTTCAAGTTTAAAGCCAGATTTTTGCTCCAAAGTGAAAGTTATAGAAACAAATACATTTTCCTTAAAATAAATATCTAAATAAAAAATATATATTTTCTTAGTTTCTGCATGTTCTAATGAGTGATATTGTTTCAAATCAAGAAACAGGTTTGGGTTGCCTGATAATATTATTATTAATAATAATAATAATATAACTTTTTGTCTCTTAGAAATGCACATTTGATAGTAGCTTGAGTTAGGATGCAGAGGTCAATTTTTGTTCATTATCAAAATCGGTAACATCTGTAAAAGTTTTTTTTTTTTTTTTTAACTAAGCATTGGTCTCCCACAGTAGCATACATTTAAATCATGATAAACACAGTAAAGACCACACAACTATATGGTTTTTAGGTAGCCTATTTGTATGAAAAACAGTAGTCTAAAAACATTCAGTATAAATCAAGCGGCAACCTTCCGGTCTCTCTCGTGAAGCCAACACGGAAGTGACTAAAATTGCAATTCATCGACTAGCCGCTAGAGGCTGGCTCCAAAAGGGAGTTCAAATTTACAGCAGAAATAAATGTGTTTACAGCCTGGTACAAAAACTCCTTTTGGTCTATAAAGCTAATTTTGCCCTTCATGACAACTGTGAGGGCTGATTTTTTTATAACTCATCCATTTAAATTCTGCGGACCCGAATACGGGTCCAAAATCGCTTTAAAAATGTGTATGCTTCATTTACATAGCCTTCCTTATACGGTATCAGCCCATATATGGGTTCATTTGAAAGCTTGGAGTGTCTTCTTTACAAAGAATACCATTCCTTTTGGTTTTTATATTCATAAAGCAGTAAAATTAAGCTTAGAAATGTTTTAGTCCCACACACGATTTTCCGCCAAACCATTGCGAAATTTTTTTACGAAGAATGTGTATTTTATATATTTTTCACAAAAAAGTCAAGTCATATATCACAAGAAAGCTCTCATTCTTAACAGAATCCAGCGCGTCTGGAAATAATGCGCTTTCCATCTCATTCCAGCACACAGGCAGTGCGTCTGATGTTATAGATATCTGCGGTCGGTTCTGGGCTGCAATTGGTCAGATTACATGTCACTCAGATCGGTCATTACAGACTTTGTGAACTCTGACACCTCTGCGTCACCAGAGTGGGTGAGAGAGGGGGGTCTCCATCCGGTCTCGCAGCTAGTGGTTTCTGGCTGTTGTAGTTCGTGGACGCGAGAATTGGAGGCTTTTCTCCGCACGGAAGAGTTGTAGGGAACGCGACTCGGATCATATCAGTCTATGATTATCATATTACAAGTTATATATGATGAAGAACGGTCAGCGGCGCCGTGGAGAGGAATGAGCGCGCGCCTGGTGAGGCTTTAGGAGCGAGTCTTCGCGTGTTTGAGAGCTTATTCTTTGTTATGAAACGTGATAGCACTGCTAGAAATCTGATACACTTGTTTATTGACAGAAAAGTACAGTACATTATGCATTTCAGTAAGTATAGAGTAAATATACATGGATTATTTATAGTGCGGTGTGGATATATGTTTGGTGATATATGTTTGTTTGACGCTGTGAATGTAGAGATAGCTGCCGGCTAGCAAATTAGCTCCGCTCTGGACCACGGATGATACAGTGTTGTCATGGAGAGATGCACAGGATACAGGAGTGAGCTGATGAGGTGAGAGATGCTGTGAAGCAGTATCCCAATACAGAATGCACATAAATGGAATGATATAAAGCTGGAGGATATGGATTCTATTTTAGATTGTGATAAACCAGATATATTTTATAATGTAGACAGTCTTGGGCATCCTGAAATAATTAAATTTGATTGTAGAATAAACAATATTTGAAATTGGTCCAATTCGCTTGTGCCATTTTGTATATTACTACTTAGAAAAACATAGAAATTAAACAATTCAATCAATAATCAATTAAAGTGCTTATGGCACAGAGTACAATAGGATTGGGGGGTTAATGTGTTTTATAAAGCCTGTTTTTGCAAGGGAAACTCACCATGACACATTTAGATGCAGAAATGGAGAATTTCACTCGCTTCACTTATAATGTTCTAACTCCTGTTTAGAAGCTGTTATTTGAAAGATTCTTTTTTCTGGTACTTTGTGACATGTAGTGGCATCAAACAAAGTAAATTGCAGAGAGCTGGGCCTAATAGAAC
>NW_015505785.1:590979-616740 GCF_001515645.1 Sinocyclocheilus grahami
GTGTTTGAGAGCTTATTCTTTGTTATGAAACGTGATAGCACTGCTAGAAATCTGATACACTTGTTTATTGACAGAAAAGTACAGTACATTATGCATTTCAGTAAGTATAGAGTAAATATACATGGATTATTTATAGTGCGGTGTGGATATATGTTTGGTGATATATGTTTGTTTGACGCTGTGAATGTAGAGATAGCTGCCGGCTAGCAAATTAGCTCCGCTCTGGACCACGGATGATACAGTGTTGTCATGGAGAGATGCACAGGATACAGGAGTGAGCTGATGAGGTGAGAGATGCTGTGAAGCAGTATCCCAATACAGAATGCACATAAATGGAATGATATAAAGCTGGAGGATATGGATTCTATTTTAGATTGTGATAAACCAGATATATTTTATAATGTAGACAGTCTTGTGCATCCTGAAATAATTAAATTTGATTGTAGAATAAACAATATTTGAAATTGGTCCAATTCGCTTGTGCCATTTTGTATATTACTACTTAGAAAAACATAGAAATTAAACAATTCAATCAATAATCAATTAAAGTGCTTATGGCACAGAGTACAATAGGATTGGGGGGTTAATGTGTTTTATAAAGCCTGTTTTTGCAAGGGAAACTCACCATGACACATTTAGATGCAGAAATGGAGAATTTCACTCGCTTCACTTATAATGTTCTAACTCCTGTTTAGAAGCTGTTATTTGAAAGATTCTTTTTTCTGGTACTTTGTGACATGTAGTGGCATCAAACAAAGTAAATTGCAGAGACCTGGGCCTAATAGAACCTGAACTACAGAATTTCAAAAATATATATTTTTTTTAAACTCCAAAAGCGCCTATGTTTATTGTAATATTTGAAATATATATAATGTTATTTATAAAGAATTACACTCATATTTTGTAGTTCAAAGGGTTTTCTTTGCAATGAAACCATTTTTTTTCATTTCCTCCATTGTATGTGTGTAGGGTAAACATTTGAATTTGAGTATGTTAAATTTAGGCGAAAATACCAAAAACGCCCCAGAGAATAAGTGGTTAATGTGTGTTTAAGGAGTAGGCCCACAATGATACTGCACACTTTACATTATCTAGGCCGATTTAAATGGTGCCGAGAACAGTCAAATTAGCCAAAATATTTCATAATGATGTGTAGGACTTGAAAGACAAGGCTTTTAGCTGAGTCACGATATGTCACAGCAATTGGCATGCCCATTAAAAATAAATGTTTGGTTTGATCTTAGTGCTGAATGTTAACAATAGAAAAATGTCTGATAAAAAAATACCAGTTACTACCCAGCACTAGGGATGTAACGATGCACCAGAGCTGGTTGAAATCGGTACAAATATGCAACGATTCAAGTCGGTTGAGATGTTAATCGAATCACAATACATTTGGGGGTGTGGGTTTATATGAATGTAAATCTGAGGGGAACTGACTGTTTTCAGAAAAACAGTTTAGATGGTGTTTTCTTTTCATCGTACATCCGTATAATGCATATTAAAGTAGTGCTTAAAAGCACAGAGCTGCTGTGTTTACAGCGGTAACCAAGGAAACGCTGTATCGCTGCTGTTCCATAAGCGCCTCCTGCTCTTATTCAGCCCGTCTGCTGTTTCTGTTTCGCTCAGATATGTGACCCTGGACCACAAAACCAGTCATAAGGGTCCATTTTTCGAAATTGAGATTTATACATCATATTAGGATAGGGCAACATTTGTTAGGATAGGGCAACATTTGTCCGAGATACAACTATTTGAAAATCTAGAATCTGAGGGTGCAAAAAAAAAAAAAAATCACAATATTGAGAAAATTGCCTTTAAAGTTGTCCAAATTAAGTTCTTAGCAATGCATATTACTAATCAAAAATGAAGTTTTGATATATTTACAGTAGGAAATTTACAAAATATCTTCATGGAACATGATCTTAATATCCTAATGATTTTTGGCATAAAAGAAAAATCTATAATTTTGACTCATACAATGTATTTTTGGCTATTGCTACAAATATACTCCAGCGACTTAAGGCTCCTTTTGTGCTCCAGGGTCACATATGTTTTATGTAGTATAGTGTCACAAAGCTAAAGTCAGACTATTCTGTTTTTGTTTCAAATTTCGAAATGATAATTTCGAATAATAATCTAATTTAAATCAAAAACTGATTGTGTTGCATGTATGCTGCATCTCTGTTTGGATCATGATTAAAATGCAGTGGTTGCCTCTAATTTTAAATTAAAAAAGCACAGGCAAAGCCTTAGTTTGTTTACATGAAGAGATTTCTTTTATTTGTATTATTTATTTATTTGATCTGGGATTTGTTTTAAAATTTCAGTTCAATTTCACAAAGAAATGTGCAGCATTTTGTCCGAGAAATAATTAAAGGACACCTTTTCATTTATCATTTTTCTTGAATCTCATTTCGTTCAAAAAATTGTGAGAAAATCGTGGCGTGAAATCAGTCTCGTTAATCGTATCGCATCGTGAGTTGAGTGAATCGTTACATCCCTATAGGGCACACGTTCATGTATCTCATGTATCTTTAAACTCAATATACTGTATTCTGTGACATTCTAATCTAGTGTACACTAAACCTGGTATTGTGAACTATGAATTGTTGGCTGTACGACAAATTGCTTGTCATGTTCCTTATTTGGATTTTAAAAAAGTTATAAAAGGATAAATGAATAAAATGTCAAATTAAATAAATTAGCGAAGTAAAAATCTGGACAGAAAATAAAAAATTACCGATGGGATCAATCCAGATGCCCACGTCGACTGGGCTGATGGACAGCTGCAGAGATTCAGCTGCCTCGTCTCTAATCTGAAGGTCCTGGTGGATCACCTTGGTCAGGAGGGATGCAGCGTTTTGATCACCATCCAGAACTTTAGCCAACAGAGCAATCGTGTCCTCTTCTTGAGCACATACTGTCACAATTACGCTCTCCCCTGAAAGAAATACAATTCACATCAATTCCAGTCAAATGGTGTTAATTATTTGATTAATACATTGACTACAGCTCTGAGTTTGAGTGTTCTTGGCCATCAGAGATGCATAAACAATTTATGAGAAGCAAAAGCATACCTGCAAATTCCAGACTTGGAAAAAAAAAAATCAAAAAATTTTGTAGAATCAGCAATCAAAATTATTTCAGAAAATTCTAAAAACTTCTAGAATGATAAACCACACAATGCAGCCTAATAAATGATTTACCACAGTTACCCTTGTAAACAAAGCACTTATGAACACTACTTTATTAGGCATCATAAGGTCGTAAGATGAAAAGAAAATGCCATTTACCATTGCCAGCTTTTCTGAAGACAGTAAGTTCCCATCAGATATACATTCATATAACCACCTCCCAAATAAAAACTCCTCGGAGCTACACAAATCATGTGAATGGCCTATTTCAATGTCAGAACGGCGAATCTCGTCAAAAGGAGACAAGTCTGCAGGTATGAAAAACAGTGGAAGAAAACCTAAATTGCACATTATTCCCTGGCATCTTCTGAACACCCAAAAACAAACACAAGCATTTCAATCTCATGCTAAGTATTCCTCAGCTCTTCCAATAAACTCATAAAATACTCCATAATGATAGCTACGACGTTACTGTAATAATGCAAATATTTGCCTACCAGGTAACGTGGTAACCACCCAACCACTGGCTTTATCCCATCTGATTTTAAAATTGTTTGCATAACTACAATTCAAATCCTGACATATTCACCGCCTCGACGCAGGCTAAAAGCTACTTGAATCCAAACTTACAGCATCTTCACTGTCCTCACTGTGATTCGTCTGGATCATTTCACAAAATCACCCACCGCTGCTATTAACTGAGAAGCACATCTCTAATCAGTGCTTTTAGACTGCCTATCCTTTTTGATAATTGGACCCATCAAGTGCTGTGGTCATGTTGTGAGCAAGGCCTTAAAAACGCCTGTGAAAAAGAAAAGATCAGAAAGCCATTAATTTGAGTTTAATGTAAACAGTCTGTCACTGCAGTTGCCAAGGATTTCTTTTCTGCATCTTGCATCCAAATAGGGAATCCCACAGAGCTCTATACTTGGCCCATCCTATATTGTCTAAAACAGAATGCTTGGCTCCTTTAAGAAATCATACAGTTTCTTAGACCTCTGCTTCAAGGACAGCACAGCTCAACAAAGTACTTCAACTATGATAAAATTATATGAATATGCTTTAACCTTTAAACTGTTTTAACGTTTGCATAATTTTATCTGATTTTACTCTTCCATGTAGTCATCAAAAACAACATTTGCCATGCAAAGAAACATGTATTTACGTTGTCACATGATCTACAGCTTTACATATTTCAGTGGAGTTAAAAGTCAAATAACAAGTGCCACAAGAGTGGTGAAAATTTGAATTCAATTGCATACTGAAATCCTTTCAACTGCAGCACAGAATCAAAGCTTCTAAGGGTAACATACCAAGTCCATTCTCAAACTTGTTTGACTCCTCTCCATGAATAAAGCCAGTCAGCTCTGGAAACTATAAAGCAAAAATGGAGAATGTTTAGCCATCAAGATGATAAACTTGACTAAAATGAATTTTGATTTCAGTGAAAGCTTTAAATTTAAGAACCTTGGCACAAACATCATGGCGAATCATTTCCTGTATCAACACATCAGCAAGCGTCTTAAAGTCCTGGACGAATTTCTTGTTTTTGTCAGCTCCTGTCTTTTCCTGTACCAAAAGTTCAAAAAGCGATGCTTCCTGTCGACAGACCCGTGCCACATTGGCGGCTTTTTCTGCCACGCTCAAGAGCAACCGCAGCAACCCTGCCATACCTGAGGCCTGTGAATCACACATAAACAAGTTCAGCTCTATATATTGGATAGTCAGCGGTACAGTTTTACAAGTATGTCAGTAACGTTTCAACACACTAAACAGGTCAAGTCAAAATCAGGTCAAGTTACAAAAATATTAGCAAACTAAAAAAAAGACCCTCATTAACTAAGTGGGACAAAGGGGTAAAGCACCATGATGAATGCCAGAAGAAAAAGAAAAAAAATTCTGAATGTCTTTCTGGAAATCACAGCTTGACTACAGTCCTGGGTGTCATGGTTATATTTGCAAAGAGCTTTGATACAAGTCATAACCCTGAAGACAAATGTTATGTGAATTTGAACATAGTGAGTGTATTTATTGATCAATGCACAAATGCATGTAAAATGATATTTTGATTATTTATAGCTAAGTATTAGACAGCTTTGATGAACTTGTATAGACATTTCCCTTGCAGACTCACTTGACCCAACTATCAAGAGTCTTACAGAGTTCACATCATCTCTGTGGTTTAGTCCTGACACCAAGGGTCCAACACAAAGAAACAAACACGCAGACACACACAGACAGAACACATAAACATGGGTACATGAAGAAGCGCAGTCAGTCACTCACTCACACACACACACACACACACACACACACACACACACACACACACACACACACACACACACACACACACACACAGAGACACACAGAGACACACAGACACAGACACACAGAACCGAATGCTCCTTATTAGAAGACAGGCCTAACAAGCAAAGAAAATACTTGATAATGACAGCTCATACCATTGAAATAAATCTGTGGTGGTTAGGTGTCCTTGAGCTGAAGTTGAGCGCTTCCTGTATGTCACAGTCACAGTGCTGCACTGATCCTCTGTCTGAGAGCGCGCGCAAACTTCATCTCTGCTGCGTGACGCGTCGCCAGCGCATTTTAATGCAGATGTTTTAAGTAGCGGAAACGCCTCGGAAATGAGAGCATTTCCCTCTCAATGCGTCGAAGTAGGAGGAGGAGTTTGTTCATAAATACCGCCCTCTGCTGGAGTCAAACATACATTTCAGGGCCCGTATTCACTAAACATTTTATCTTACCACTAAGAGTTCTCCTAAATAGAGGTCAAAGTTTTTAACTAAGAGTTTTCTCTTAAAACCTATTCACAAAGCTGCTGAGAAACTTTTACTAAGGAATAGAGAGAAGTCTTAAAGGGTTAGTTCACCCAAAAATGAAAATGAGCCTGTGTTTTACTCACCCTCGAAGCGTCCTAGGTGTATGTGACTTTCTTCTTTCAGACGAATCCAATCGGTGTTATATTAAAAATTGTCCTGGCCCCACCAAGCCTTTCAAAGGGGGTAAGCGGGTGTTTGTTGTCAACAGTTCAGAAGACGTTAAATAAAGTGCGCACATCCATAATAAAATGTTCCTCACAGGGCTCCGGGGGGTGGTGAATAAAGGCCTCCTGTAGCGAATCCATGCGTTTTTGTAAGATAAATATCCATATTACGTAATAAACACTTTTTTTCTCACTTCCGTTCAGTTTCAATAAAATTAAGCTGTTACTGCCATATCAAAATATCCCCACTTATAACAATGTACTGTAAGTAGGCTAATACATGCTCAGTGTGAATTATTCTCTCTTCAAGGCCATTTATGACAGGATGGTGAGGAGCTGATCGATCACGCTGCACACTCCCCTGGTTTGAAAGAAGGCAGTACTATTGTCTATTGTCTCATTTGAGTTCTTAATAGCAACCTGTGTGTATATCTATCTATCATATCTATCTCTCATTATTTATTTACTCAATTCTTAATGATTTGTATATATTAAATATTTTTACATTAAACAGATTATTTAATTAGATAATTCAAACAAACTCATTTTAATTTATCTCATTTTTGCCTCACATTGTTTTCTGCTTTCTGCTCTTCACTTAGTTCTGCTTGGCTTTTGGGTTGATGGGAGAGTTCGCATGACTGATTTTAGACAGGCTACTAGAAAAAACAAACTCTTGACTTTGTTGCTACATTGTTAGAAGTATGGCATCTACGCTAATATTAGTCTGTTTCTCTCTTATTCCGAGGTCACCGTAGCCACCAGATCCAGTCTGTATCCAGATCAGATGGTCTCTGCAGTCACCCGGATCCAGTACGTATTCAGACCAGATGGTGGATCAGCACCTAGAAAGGACCTCCACAGCCCTGAATGTCAGCGGAGACCAGGACAACTAGATTAGCCCCAGATACAGAGCCCCTGTAAAGACCTTGTCTCAGACGACCACCGGGACAAGACCACAGGAACCAGATGAGTCCTCTGCACAATGTGACTTTGCTGCAGCCTGAAATTGAACTGCTAGTTTTGTCTGGTCAGAGGAGAACTGGCCCCCCGACTGAGCCTGGTTTCTCCCAAGGTTTTTTCTCCATTCTGTCACCGATGGAGTTTTGGTTCCTTGCCGCTGTCGCCTCTGGCTTGACTGCATCATTGACTTGATTGCACAGATACTATTTAAACTGAACTGAGCTGGATGATGACATCACTGAATTCAATGATGAACTGTCTTTAACTGAACAATTAGTGTTTACTATTGTCATTTTGCATTATTGACACACTATTTTCCTAATTAATGCTGTCCAGTTGCTTTGACACAATCTGTATTGTTAAAAGCACTATATAAATAAAGGTGACTTGACTTGACTGTTTTTTTTTAATATCAGATGGATATTTAATACAGCAACTGAATCCAACAAAATTAAAGTGTGCATGGCAAAATACTTTGAAGCTATTGCAGTAAATAAATGCATGACTGCTTGAAGTGAAGACATTGAAGAACTGTATGAGGTTCTTGAGAAGCTGAGCATATACACGTTGCTTAGTCATGACTGTGAAGCTTGAGCAACTGCAAAGCCATTCACTGTGTGATAAAACTATCTGAAAAATGATGGTTTCAGTGTCTTTGAGTCATTTGCCATTGAGAGAGAAAGTTGAGAATATCATGTAGTGTATGACGTTCTTGGCTCTGCATGTCACTTGGGACCCATCCTGGTCTCGACACCATGCCCCATACTGGACTGAAGCATCAACTGCCACCAATGCTTCGAACACTCTGCCACATATCCTTACTGAAATGACAGAATCAATGTTGTGTCATGACCTTGAGTCATTATTGTTTATATGTGGTGTAGTTGTGTGTTGTTTCTTGTGTGTGTGTGTGTGTGTGTGTGTGTGCATGTTTATGTGGTTTATGAGGACACAAATTTGTATAATAACATGGGTATGACATAGGTATTACAACGAGAAGGTGATTTATGAGGAAATTTTCAGTGTCCCCGTAATTCAAAAGGCTTATAAATAATTCAGAATTCGTTTTTTTGAAAATCTAAAAATGCAGAAAGTTTCCTGTGAGGGGTAGGTTTAGGGGTAGGGTTGGTGTAGGGCAATAGAAAATACGGTTTGTACAGTATAAAAACCATTACGCCTATGGAGAGTCCCCATAAACCATAAAAACAAACCTCTGTGTGTGTGTGTGTGTTCGAGGTGGGCATTTCTGAAGTTATGGGAATACAAATTTAAGAGTCTTAGATCTGCTGATCCTACGTCCTGTCATACCATCACCTGAAAAATTAAGGTTGACATCAGATTAACTATTTGGTTAAACAACGTTTGTAGCAAGAGGTTCCTGTTCTCTTTATTGTAAGTCAAATGAGCCAGATTACTGAGACTCTTACCTTTTGTCAGTAATGGCTCTTGGTGCCTCTGCCCCAGTCTTTGAATATTTATGCTGATTGAATTAGGATTGGTGTAATGGGGCAGGTTACTATACCTAAATACTTCCTTTGCATGCTTCTAAGCATTTCTAAGCACTGCCCCCTAAATGTATTTAAACTACAATGCCTTAGTTAGACGTTTGATGACTGCAGCACTACACAGCAAGTTCTCAATAAAGAGTCCTGCTGAAGATACCCAAGAGTCTTGGTCTTCGCTTTCCAAGAGGCTATGATTGGTTTTCCCTGATTTCCTGCCTTGTCACAAGGACCACCCCAAACACTCGGACTCAACATTTCATGCCACTCCTGAATTATTTTGGTCCAGAGAGATTTACAGTTTGTGATTTGTTATAGTTTGTGTACATTTGATTGGCGTCTCTTTTTTTTTTGAAAATTATTTTTGGATTATGCCTTGGATTTTGTTTGCCATCAACTTGTAAATATTTGTCAAATAAGGAAAGTTGGGGGTGTGATGCAGTTTATTTTGTGAATATATCTTTGCCAATTTTTTTGTTTGTTTGTATTCCCTTTGATTTCCATTTCTTTCCAGTAAATGTAGAGGTTAATTAGAGGATTGTTTTTGTTTGTTATTTTGGCCGTGTCCGCTCCCTATCTCTCTGCTGTGAAGACTCATTTCATCCTGTCATGGCTAGCCCTAGAGGTCGTAACAGTTGAGTTTTGCCTCATTCAGTGTGTCTGGTGCTCTGCTGTGGGAACATAGCAAAGGTGTGTGCTACTGGCAGCCTTTTATGGGTACTTTGCCTTCTTGTGCCCCTGCTGGCCACATGCATGACATAAAAACAGAGGTCTGTCTTTATCCTGTCTCTCTGAGGTTTGTTGCCATTTGCTACTGTTGTTAACCTTAACTTGTGGCATATGTGTTAAAGGGTCCTATTATGCTTTTTTATACTTTTTTAAAATTTTCAACTTCCTTTAGTGTGTAATGTTTGTGCATGAAAAACCTGCAAAGATACAAAGCACATGGTCCACTCCAAACAGAGTTGTTTTCTATATCAGCGGTGTATTCGAGAAAACAGTAAACTTACCATCACATACACCCTGACCTCTCGGTTTATTCAAGGTACGCCGGTTCCAAAACCACACCTGGGTATAAGTTCATTGAACCCGGAGTATTCTCACAGTGAACACACAAGACATTCTCAACATAAATACAAGGAGTCACCATGGAAACGGATGCTAAGAAGTGTGCCATACTTCTTTTTTTTCTTCTTCTTTTGTTTAATGGAGAGTTACATTCTTAGGGCATATTGCCACCTAACTGGTGGTTATGAAATAAGTTTTAATCTCATCTCTTAATGTTTAATTTTTAAACAGTGTTCATAATTTTGAACAATAATTATATTGTTTGTTTGACAACTCATGCCTCGATTGCATTCCTGAGTTTTCTTCCAGGAATGTACACATCACAATATTCCTCATTTAAATAAATCCCTCCCAATACATATGCAAAAAAAAAAAGAGGGGGCGAGGCCTGGTTGAGGCATGTTAGTAGTGTGTTGTCGCCATGCCCAAGAGATCTAATATACTGATACACACATGCAGCTGTTTACGTTCGCACACATAACTGACAGTTTATGTGAACTTTGAGTGTTTTTGCTATAACCTTCTAAATTTCGAACATTTCATTTTTGAGTAAAATTTTAGAAAAAGTTGTATTTCAACAGCAATTTTTAGATTAATATAATGTTCGGGAGAAATATCAGTCTGGTTTCAGATAAGGTCATAATATGCAAACAGCACTATTAAAAGTAGTAAATGATCTGAGATTAAATACTGATAAAGGTAATGCATCAGTCTTAATACTCTTGGATCTAAGTGCAGCATTTGACAAGGTTGATCATTGTATTCTGTTAAACAGACTGGAAAAGCTTGTAGGTCTCTCTGGTGATGTTTTAAATTGGTTCAAAACATTTATTACAGAAAGGAACTTTTAAGTTAATATAGGTGATTGTATCTCAAAGACATATGAAATATCACATGGTGTTCCACAAGGATCAGTTCTTGGGGCAGAACATGAGCGGGAGAGGATAGAAGCTGGGCTGTGTTAATAAAACCTTTTTTATCTTTGGATGATGCTAAGAAACTAATTCATGCTTTTATCTTCTCTCATCTTGATTATTGTAATGTTATGTATACTGGCTTGCCTAAGGGTTCTATAATGAATTACAACTGATACAAAATAGAGCAGCCAGAGTACTAATGAAACAAAAAAGGAGAGAGCATATTACACCAATTTTAATGGAGTTGCATTGGTTACCAGTCCATCAAAGAATTGATTTTAAGGTTCTTTTATTGGTTTAAAAAACACTGCACAATCTGGCACAGTCTTCTAGCACATTATACAGTAAATCATAAACGATCTGGTGGTACTTCTTTTAGCTATTATGCTCCAAAAATGTGGAATTGTCTACCAACTGAAGTAAAAGAGGCTACCAGCATTCATATTTTTAAAAAGTGGTTCAAGACATATCTTTTTAAAGTTGCTTATCAGTATAACAATATGGTGTGAAGTTGTGTGTAAGTCAGTTTTTATGTTTGAATTTATCTTCTTTTATCGCTTTTTTATTTTTTTATTATTTTATATTGATATTGAGGTCAAACTATATGCTTTATTTTACATTTTGAACCTTTTATAGTTGTTTGAATTTGATTTTATGCTTGTGAAGCTTTGAGTTGCATTTTATGTATGAAAAGTGCTATACAAATAAATTATTATTATTATTATTAAACTCACAAGGCTTTTTAGACGTGTACAAAGAATAAACCTTCCATGATGCTGAAGAACTGCAAAGTTCTTCAGCATTATGTGTCTTGTGTCTCTTTAAATGCCCTGCTTCTTTAAAAGCAGGGCATTTAAAGAGACACAAGAAAACAGCATGTTTTTGCTTCCAGCCAAGAAGTGGCTTTTACAGCATGAAATAATAAATGATCTGTGTATTTTGAACTGATAGACACTCTGAGACCACCTTGTAATATTACACACACACACACACACAGAGGTTTGTTTTTATGGTTTATGGGGACTCTCCATAGGCATAATGGTGTTTATACTGTACAAACCGTATTTTCTATTGCCCTACACCAACCCTACCCCTAAACCTACCCCTCACAGGAAACTTTCTGCATTTTTAGATTTTCAGAAAAACTCGTTCTGAATTATTTATAAGCCTTTTGAATTACGGGGACACTGAAAATGTCCTCATAAATCACCTTCTCGTTGTAATACCTATGTCATACCTATGTCATTATACAAATTTGTGTCCTCATAAACCACATAAACACACACACACACACATAAACAATGATAATTTCCATAGATTGCCAAGCCCTAAAACACACAAAACAAGCACTCTATATTAATAAAAAAACGCAAATTTGACAGACCTTCATATTTAATGATATGTAATTACATGAAAGTATTTGCGGTGTGGTCTGAGTTTCGTTGCGTTCACTCAGTTTTGATCAACATGCGGTGTTTTGAGCGCTTCGAAACTTGCTCTGACGACATTTCCTGTCTAACCCGGAAGCGCTTCAAACTAAACAGAAGCCTCCAGTTAGCTTATCCTGATTTAGCATTATCGCTTTATTTTGTTAATCAAATAAAAGAATAAAATATCAAGTTATATTTGAATTTGGTCAGAGCCAGAGCGCAAAGATAACGTTACTCATTCTAAAGGTAAACATACATCGCTTGAATGATCGGTTTTAATGTAAATATGTTGTGGTTGTATCACGGTTGACAAAGTAATTGGCGCTGTTAGAGCAGATAAAGCAATTAAATTATAATAATGTACATCTAATATAGAATTACACGATATATTGGAATGTAGTAACTTACTGCAGTAGTTTTAAGGCTGTAGCGCCTGCACTGCACATGTAACGTTATTAGTAGTGTTTGTTTGTTATTGCTTCGATCTGTTCATGCTCTCCTCTGTCTGCTTCCAGTATTCATGATTCATCGGCTTTCTGAGTGTTGAACAGCTGATCAGGAGATCATGGAGAAAGGTAAGACAGCATGAACAGCAGCGATTTAACATAACAACATTAGTTTTTATTTCAAAAAGAGTTTTGGTTGTAGTGTTCACACAAAAGGGGATATTTTCTGTGACCTACGCTATGGGTGAATGGACAGGGTGTTTAGAATAAATAATAGTTATGGTGTGTTCTGATGGATGACATGATGCGTTGCAGATGTGAAGGCCGTGGCTGCAGAAGCGTCGGTCGGGCCTATGGCTTCACAGAGCCGATCAGAGGACGAGGAGTCCACTGCTGTGAAGAGGACAGCCGCTCAGGCCTTCAGTGGAGCCGGGATGATTCCCAAGCGCAGAAGCTCCTCCAGGTGAAGAGTAGTCCTCGGTTACCATAGCAGTCATCTGGTTCACTGTGGTACTTTACATTTGTCTAAAAAGTGTCAAATCGTTATATTTTAGATCAATAAAGAGAAAGAAGTTTGATGATGAACTGGTTGAGAGTAGCCTTGCGAAATCTACCAGTCGGGTCAAAGGTCAGCCAGTCATTGAACCAATCAGATGCCCCGGCAGTGACCTCGCATCCAGTGACAAGAAGAAGGTAATGAAGGTTATTGGATTTTATTTCACAAATCTTTGGAATATTTGATTGTGGTGAATCTTACCTATTATTTTCTGGTCCAGCAGAAATATCAAAATAATAAGAACCATTATTAATAATTGAGGACCAATAATAATAATAAAATGAGCTCCAAATCAGCATATTAGAATGATTTCTGACAGACTGTGTGAAAATTCACCTTTGCCATTACAAGAATAGACTATTTTAAAATATATTCAAATAGAAAGCAGTTCTAAGTTGAAATTATATTTCAAAATATTACTGCATTTTTTTACCAAATAAATGAAGCCTTGATGAGCATTAGAGATTTCTTTCAAAAATATTGGGGGAATAAAAACAAATTTTAAGCAACAAGAATGTCGTGGAAAAGTTCATTTATTTCAGTAATTCAACTCAAATTGTGAAACTCGTGTATTAAATAAATTCAATGCACACAGACTGAAGTAGTTTAAGTCTTTGGTTCTTTTAATTGTGATGATTTGGGCTCACATTTAACAAGAACCCACCAATTCACTATCTCAACAAATTAGAATACTTCATAAGACCAATAAAAAAACATTTTTAGTGAATTGTTGGCCTTCTGGAAAGTATGTTCATTTACTGTACATGTACTCAATACTTGGTAGGGGCTCCTTTTGCATGAATTACTGCATCAGTGCGGCGTGGCATGGAGACAATCAGCCTGTGGCATTTTCTTTATTTACGTACATTTACGTACGTATCATTACATGTTTACATATCAGGATGGTGTTTTTCTGTTCATAGGGAATCATGTAGTGTCTGTCACATTTTTGCAGCGTTTTCATTGAATTAGCTTTTTAATATATGTATTATTTTATATGTAGTAAACATGCATAGTGCTAGTAGATTTATTTTACTGATATGTAACATCTGTATTTGATCTGCCACTCCATATTTTCTCTCTGAACCATAGGGTTTAAAGTCTGCCAGCTCTTTTACGCCTCCTCTTACCATGGTGATCGCTCCTTCATCAATGACCAAACGAATGAAGAAGAACAAGCAGCCGTTACAGATCACCAAAGACCTGGGCCGCTGGAAACCCACTGATGACCTGCTGCTCATCAATGCTGTGTTACAGGTCAGCTGTCCGATTTGGCTGAATTGTTTAGAGATGAATTGAACTGGAGTACATATACTTTCTGTTCAGACCACAGATCTCACGTCAGTTCATCTGGGGGTGAAATTCAGCTGTCGCTTCACACTGCGAGAGATTCAGGAACGCTGGTACGCTCTGCTGTATGACCCAGTCATATCAAAGTGAGTTTCTGACCAAATCATCCTTCCAATTTAGTTATTGTTCCTGTTTTAATCTGTTAGGAAAGTGAAAGGGAAAAAAAAAACTGTCTTCAACATTTCAAGAATGTATGCCATGTTCATTGCATAATAGTATCAGTAAAGTTATACCTCTTACCCTACATACCAGGTTCTCTAAGCTATTCATTCATTCATTCATTCAGCTCATGGCGATAGATCACCAGGGACAATTTTTCAGCTGATATTTGGCTTTTTTATTTTTATTTTTTATTATTGTATCCACCTATGCGTTTGTTTGGTCAGTTAGTGTTGGAAGCGAGACTATTCTTTTGACAGTGCTGAGAAGCCCCAAGGCACATCTGCATTTCAAGCTCCCATTCCCTATCTACTTCTTAATTAGTTACCTCTCTTTAACCATTCTGTCGAATTATAAAGATAAGCACTTTAATAATTGATCATGTTCCATTTTCAGTTATGCGCATACAGTCTGCCAATATGCAATTATGTCTTTTAAACAAGTCTTAGAATATCTAATAAAAGTTTGATTCCATGTAGGGCTGTCAAAATAGCTGAAAAACTAAATTTGAATTTTGTACTTAAATATGATCAATATTCAAATTATATTTGAATTTAAAATGCATAATTTCAGTTAGGGGGGAAAAAAGCTTTTGGCTTCTCTCCTGAGGCCACAAGAGAGCGCATCTAACAAAATATTATGCACGTTTCTTCAAAGCAAAATAAAATAACACAACTATCTTTGAAAAAAGTGCATATTGTTTAAAATAATGTTTATAAACCTTATATAATTAAAGTTGCTTAAACAATTAGAAACAAAACCGCATCATGCATGTATGTATAGTTTAATACAATGACCCTGTTCCTGGAGGCACCCCAACACTGCACATTTTGCATGTCTCCTTTCTCTGACGCATCAATTTCAGGTCTTGGAGTCTCTACTAATGAGCTGATGACCTGAATCAGGTGTTTGATTAAGGAGACATGCAAAACGTGCAATGTTGGGGTGCCTCCAGGACCAGGGTTGGGAACCACTGGTTTAATACAAAGGACCGAAAACCAATCACAAAGAGTACTTTCTTCATGTAAAAACATGAGATACAGTGGGATGGAGAAAAACCGCCATAACGTTTTGAGGCATGTTTTTAAAAAATTAAACTTACATTAATTTTCCATGGCTTTCTAAACATGCCGCTCTCTTGTGTGAGACGTGAGTGCAACGGTGATAGACGTCCCTCTAGAAAATGTGATAAATATGCGTTCTGTGTGAACGGCTTGGTTTCAGTTTTGACGTAAACAACATCATCTCCGCATTGATGTTCTTTTTTCCCACAATATTTTGAATGAACAACGTAGCAGCGCCGCATCTAGTGGTTTCAACTGGATAGACTAACAAAAACATTAAAATGTAATCCACTGATATGGCTGCCTGATGCACACCTACAATTCGAATGCAACGGTTTTACATTCAAATGTGGATTTTTATTTGAAATTCGATAAATATTTGAAATTCTTTTTTTTTTTTGACAGCCCTAATTCCATGAACCTCAAACTCTTAGCTACAGTTTTTTCCTTATTCATATGTTTTCTGGGAGAAAAAAAAGTATTATAATAAGATTACAACAGAACCCAGGAGAAGTTGATATCTGAAATATAAGTCTGTGTGTGTGTGTTTTAACAGCTTTCTGCTTTTAAAGCGATTAATATTTAAGTGAAAACAGTCCTTTTTACTATTACCTTAACATAGGATCTGAATGTATGTTTTTCTGAGGGTTTTGTCTGTTCCTCAGGTTGGCGTGGCAGGCCATGAGACAGCTGCATCCAGAGGCCATCGCTGCTATTCAGAGTAAAGCTCTCTTTAGTCAGACAGAGGAAGCCCTGCTCGCTAAGATCACCTCAGTGAGACATCAGCATTTTGATGACATGTTACAATGAATGCTTTCTAGGTTTTATTGTTGCTGTTGTTGTTTTAAATGTAATCTCTTTAAATGTAATCGCTGTACTGTTCATCTTTGCTTCATGTTTGTGAGTAGAGCAGTCAGCCTAAGCTGGAGGTTTTTCAAGATTTGCTGAACAAGCACCCAAATGTCTTTTACCCATCACGCACTGCTAAGAATCTGATGGTCCACTGGCAGCTGCTCAAGCAGTACTATCTGCTGGAGGATCAGAGCGGTGAGATACGTCATACGTCTCTACAGTCCGGTGCTCCTGCATGTGTTGATCGCCGTCATTTTCATCTGATGTGTTTCTAGTTCAACCTCTGCCTAAAGGAGAGCAAGTGCTGAACTTCTCTGATGCGGAGCAGGTTGTTGATGATGCCAAACTCAAGTAAGGAAACCGTTTTTCATCTTACCCAACACTATGAGTAAATTGACAAATAATACTGCACAATAACACTTAGTCCTGCAGTGTGACTAAAAAACAACAACCGAGAAATATCACACACACACACACACTCACCCTTCCTTCTCGAACACACACCAGAAAAAATCCAAATTATACACCTAATACAAAACCACTCATGATCCTAGGCACGTAAAACACACCTAAAAACATTGAAAATGAGGTGAATGTAAGTGAAAACTGAAGGGTAAATTCTGTTAAGTTTATCTTTTGTACTAAAATGTAACCTATGTATCACTTCAAACGACAAGTGAACTTTTAAAAGTGAATTCAAGTTAAATATTTTTAGTCATGCTGCAGCACACTGTTCGAAATGCCACTCATTATGTGTACATGCAGACTAAAAAACTGTTTATTGTGAGAAAGCTTGTTTTCATGCATACATGCGTATTAGCGGTGTATTCTTAACTTGTGTACTTGTGGCATCGTCAGTAAGCAGTACACAATTTTAGTGCACTCCGCTTTGCTTTGGGTGGTTATTTGCCTCCACATTGTGCATTAAAGGGGTCATAGGATGCTACATGCACTTTTACAAGTAGTTTGAACTGAAATGTGTGTTGACAGTGTGTGTACACAACCACCCTATAAGGATAAAAATCCACCCAGTGTTTTTTTTTTTTAATCTACTAAAATGTTTACCCCTTTCTCAAATTGAGCCGATCTCAGATGCCTGTCTGTGTGACGTCACACAGACAGGCCCCTCCCACGATAGTTTGATTGACAGTAGCGTTTCAGCACAGACTGGACTGGTGTCTTACCTTAGCTCCGCCCTGAGTGAGCTGTCATCAGTCCACCATTGTTTCACCTCTGGAGCAGATGTAGACAAGAATGACTCCTAAGCGATTGAGGTGTTCTGTTGTTGGATGTAATAATGAACATAGCAGTCGTCATTTACTCCCGACATCTGAACCGCTGAAGACGCAGTGGATTACATTTGTTTCTGAAGGTAATGCACCTCCCGATCTACATAAATGCGTTTATGTTCGCGCGAATCATTCATGATCCAGCCTCATCTACAGAAGAAGTGAGTATAAGGTTCTTTTATGAATCTTTGCAAATCGGCTTTCCTAATAATGTGCTAATTAGCAAGTTTCACGATGAATGAGGCTAAAGTAAACAGTCCCTCAGAGAGCGGCTCGGAAGAGAAGGGCGGGGTCAGCAGAGCTCATTAACATTTAAAGGAAAATGCTACAAAACGGCTTGCTCTGAAAAGAGATGTTTTTGACAGGGTAAAAAAGGTGTTTTTTACACTACCATTAAGAAATTTTAACCAAACTATGTTACAGACTTTTCATTAAGACCCTAAAGAATCATATCAACTTGTGGAAAATGGGCATCGGATGACCCCTTTAAAATCTTGTAATGCACACCTAGCACACACACACACACACACATATATATATATATATATAGAGAGAGAGAGAGAGAGATCGATATATACACACATATACAGTGGGTACGGAAAGTATTCAGACCCCCTTAAATTTTTCACTCTTTGTTGTATTGCAGCCATTTGCTAAAATCATTTAAGTTAATTTTTTTTTATATATATATATATATTACATAATAATTAATTAATAAATAATAATAATTTAAATTAATGTCTAAATATAATTTTTTTTAAAAATTTGTGATTTTTTTTTTGTGCTTTTTGGATTATTGCAGAAAGTAAGCTCTGTGACCAACAAAAACAAGCTACATTCGAACTACCGTACACCATGGTCATATGACTTCAACATCACCACTGTTTTATCTGAAAGCTTGATTTAGAATAAAGCACTATTATGAACACAACAAGGCTGTAAATTGGACCAGTGATCAATGAGTTTTCCTTCTCGCCCAGATGACATTTAAAGTCCCCGATAACTTCTGTAGGCTCAGTTGGCAACTTGTCAGCAACCACATTTTTCAAGACAAATAAAAGGTTAAAAAAAATTAGTGTGGGGTATTACGGATGTATTTCATGTTGTAATATAAAACGTGAAAATATAGTGAGCTTGTGTTAACCACAGGCCTTATTTTGGGCATTTGAACAAAAACTCATTAAAAAAAACGATGGAATCAGAAGTGCTAAAATATTGTTTTCAGGTTCCGGCCTACAAGAATACGTCATCCCTGCAGCACTCTATTTTCGTTCTTAATGTGTTGACTCATTGCAGCCTTTTGTGGAAAATAATTATGAATGACTCGGATGACTTTCTGGTTCTGATCATTTATCATTTTCATCAGGGACAGCAGGGATGAAGTTTTAGAGCACGGTGAGTTATTTCATACAGCCTCTGGTTGTTTTGTTTTTGTTGTGCTTAGATATAATAATTTCAGTACTCTTTCCTGTGTCTATGAAATGTTACTGTATTTCTTGTAGAGCTGATGATTGCAGATAGACATCAGAAGCGTGAGATCAGACAGCTGGAGCAGGAGCTTCCTCGCTGGCAGGTGTTAGTGGACAGTATCACAGGTCAAATTTATTTCTCTTCATCTTTTTGTATAGTTATCAGAAGAGTGTGATTGCTGAATGTGATTATGTGATATGATTATTACAGGCATGAATTCACCAGACTTTGATAATCAGACGCTGGCAGCTTTACGTGGACGAATGGTCCGATATCTGATGAGATCTAGAGAGGTCAGTGACCATTTAATGTCATGCATGCACAGGAATATCACTCACTTTGGTATCTGTGAAATAAACACATTATGTACTTGAAGGTTATTGGAATAACTTTGTGTATATGAATGACAGCCTCTCAGCCATTGTGGTGAGAAAGTGAACAAAATATTGGTTGCACTTCATAATAATAGTAACAGAAGGCAACTGCATGGACTAAACATGGGTTAAGGTTCTGGTTTAGTATATAGTTATTACTAGGGGTGCAACCGTTCTCTGTAAAAGACCGAACCATACTGTTCGCTAGGGTTGTGACGGTGAGGAAATTTTCCCACGAGTTAATCGACTGTGACAACACCGGTAATACCGGTATCACCGCGGGGGCGTTCCCTCGTTTCCTCGCTTTCCTTAGCTTTTAAATACCTTGTAAAAGCTGCTGCCGGGTGTGCATTTTACTTTCACTTTCAAATATCGGCAATTCGGCGTAAAGCAATTGTTTGTTTTTAGTTTGTTTGAATTTTCCCTCTTTTCCTCGCTTTCCTTCGCTTTTAAATAGCTTAAAAGCGCCATGCGCATTTTACTTTCACTTATGAATTAGCGGCAATTTGGCATCAATTACTTGAATGCAACAACAAAATATGTCGTCAAACTCACTTTAGCCTATATATAAAACAGAACTTTTATTAACAAAACAAATAAAAATACACCATGCTATAGGGCAGGCTTTGCCTAATATAAAATAACAAATAACTTACATAGTTTAAATAGCCTATTTCCAGTTTTGTATACCTAAGTAAACATGTATAATATATAACCAAATAAATAATAAACGTAGAACATTTATTAGCAAAACGAGTAAGAAAGTTTGGAGGCACGGCATATAAAATAAATAAATGACACAAAGTTTAAATAAAGAAAAAATCAGCAAACAATGTGGAACCAATTAAATAAGAAACGAATGTTTAAAAAAAACGTCCAAAACACCTTCTATAAACGGCAAAAGTCAACATGCTTTTCAAAATCCAAAATATTGCCAAACAGGCGCTTTTGCATTTCGTTTTGAAACTAAATCATCCGCGATCGTCTTGTCTGTCTCACCTCACTCTTCTTGTCAGTCATCTCGACTCACTGGAGAAATGAAATCTGATCTGTGATGCGACTGTCCTTCGGCACGCTGCATTGAGCAGCCGCGTTCAGTTTTTAATTGTAGTGTCTGTTCTTTTACTGAACTAAATGATTTTTATTACTATAAAAAAATCAAAACGACGGTGGGGGTCGGTGCCGCGGTGGGCAAGTGACGTAACCGGTGTTGCGGCTTAACACCGGTATCACCGTCTATCGCGGCAAGCCTACTGTTCCCCACCCTCGGTTCGATACGCATTTGTACCACGATTAATCTCAGTTCTAACAAAGGATATGGATGATATGTTTTGTCGAAAAAACTAAGCTTCAAATACACGTTTGGAGGAACAACTTTGGCTATTGCACAGCACAGGCTTTTCACAGTTACTTGCTTTGATATTTAGGTATATTTAGGTATGCAATTTGAGGTACATATGTTTCTAAAGGAATAGTTCACCCACAGATGACCGATAACAAACTCTTTTGAACTGTTTCAGATCACACTGGGACGTGCTACTAAAGACAAGCAGATAGATGTAGATCTGTCTTTGGAGGGACCTGCATGGAAGATCTCCAGAAAGCAAGGTTGGGAGGTTGAACAGCTGTGTGATCAGTGACATAGTGACTTATCTTCAGCTTCCATTAAACAGTGCACTTTCTTCAAGGGTCCAAGTGCCACTGGCTATCGATTACAGCATCCCATTTAGGTTTACGGCGGTTGTGTCACAGATTTCTATTTACAATGAGTTTTTTGCAGCAGCAGCAGCAGCATTGAGCCTTGTAACTGGTGAGACATGTCCATTAAGCATGTGAATCAGAAATGCTTAAACAAGTTCAGAGTCCATTCAAATGAAGCATGGCTCTTCAGCAGTACTTCCTGTTTGCAATTTTGAAGTCTGCTTATTGGATAGGGTAGATGGTGTATTAAGTGACCCAGCATTCATGTATGGAAAGATTACGGACCTTCTGGCTAAATCAAATGGTGCAAGCACTTCAAGTACAGTGGGGAAAAAAAGTATTTAGTCAGCCACCAATTGTGCAATACAATATGTATTTGTTTTTATGTTATGCACAGCTCGAATATATTTTGTCCGCTATAAATATTTAATCAGCTCTTTGTGTGTAATCTCTGTATTTTTTTTTTATCTGTCATGACTGAGAAATCATGGAAATTAATTTGTCAAAGGGGTAGGAATACTGGTATTTATTTATTGCCCCTGATTCATTTTTGTATACAGTTCCAGTATATTTATTGTATTAACTCCTAAATATCAGAGAATGTTCATATCACACTTTCCTCTATGTACAGACAGTGTATCAGCTGGTATTATGATCAATCACCAAAAAAAGGGATTCACTTAAATTTTTTATGGTGGAGGCCAGTAGTATAATTTTTTCAACTGAGTCACATTAAGATTTCTCAACGGCAAAATGTTTGCAAAAATAATGACAAGTCAGGGTCATGTGTTCTGCCCTGTAAAAATGGCTTTCTAGCTCTTGGTTTCGGTTAGACCACAGATGTCAAGTTTGTGGCCTGTGGGCCCAAACCGACCCGCCACCTCATTTCGTGTTGCCTGTGCGTTAATTTCTGAAATCTATAAATGAAACGTCTCCGTTAATGCTTTCCTTGTGAATATGAACCCGTTTGATGCATATGATCACACCGGTGTGTTTAGAATGTTCAGTTCATGATGTGATCTAATGCTAAGATGGAACTCACCAGTCAGTCCACAAGCTGTCATTATGGCAGACTGGCTTCAATAGAAGATGTTTTTAGACATTTACATTTACATTTACATTTAGTCATTTAGCAGACGCTTTTATCCAAAGCGACTTACAATTGGGGGATACATAAAGCGATTCTTCTTAAGAGAGGCAAACAGACACAAGAAGTGGTTGTAATACCAAGTTCTTAGACATTGTTCAAATAAGTACAAGCTAGAAAGAGAAGGAATAAATAAAGAGTTTTTTTATTTTTTTTATTTTTTATTTTTTTTAGACTAACGGGAAAGTTTTGAGTTCTGAAACTTGCAGGATGTTTTTATAGTACAATGACCTCTTAAATGTCAAAAGATCAAGGGAATTTTGATTTCTCAGTTCATGACCCCTTTAAAATAACACAGCTGGTATTGTTTCATTTTTATAAAATGTAAGCTGTTTTGTGGACCAGCAGTGTGTCATTACATACTGTTTTTACAATAATCAATAAAATGTACTGTTACATAAAATGTCAAGATGTTGTACCGTACCATTTATCCTAATAATGTTATTGCATATAACATGCTCAACAGTTGTATACAGAGTTAAGGAATGAAAAGCTGGTCAATAAAGCACATCTGTGTTTGTTTTGTCCAGATTGCAGGTCTTCGCTTTGTGTTCCTGATCAACCAGGAGTTGATTTCTCTCATTAAAGCCGAAGCTGCCAAGATGAACCAGGCATGATGTTGACTCACCTGTTCACGAGCTGTCAAACACCATTCAGTCTGACACTGATGCAGCAAGACGGGAGCTGTACTGTCCTATCTTTATCTCTGAGCAGAGTCATACACAGAAGACGTTTCAGCACGAGATTATAGAGGCGCTCATAGCAACAGCTGAGCCGGGATCTGGAGCTCAGATTTAAGGAAAATCATTTGGAAATGAATTGGACATTTTACATGCCTTTTATTTAAGGCACATTTGGACAGAAAGAACTGACTGTTTGAGAGGTGTGTGTGTGTGTGTGTGTGTGTGTGTGTGTGTGTGTGTGTGTGTGTGTGTAGATTTGCTTTCTTTTTTTTTTCTTTTTTTGTGTAAGAGAAACTGTTTAGTTGAAATTCAATGCACACAGACTGAAGTAGTTTAAGTCTTTGGTTCTTTTAATTGTGATGATTTTGGCTCACATTTAACAAAAACCCACCAATATCTCACTATCTCAACAAATTAGAATACTTCATAAGACCAATAAAAAAAACATTTTTAGTGAATTGTTGGCCTTCTGGAAAGTATGTTTATTTACTGTGCATGTACTCAACACTTGGTAGGGGCTCCTTTTGCTTTAATTACTGCCTCAATTCGGCATGGCATGGAGGTGATCCGTTTGTGACACTGCTGAGGTGGTATGGAAACCTAGATTTCTTTGACAGTGGCCTTCAGCTCATCTGCATTTTTTGGTCTCTTGTTTTTCATTTTCCTCTTGACAATACCCCATAGATTTGTAGAGTAATTTACAACAGCTTCGAATGCAGCTCAACCAATCAGAATCAAGGACCGGAACTATCATTTACGTTTTATAAAATTCAGTAAAACAGTAAAATTATGAAATATTCTTACAATTTAAAGACTGGAGTAATGACTAATGAAAATTCAGCTTAGCATCACAGGATTAAATTACATTTGAAAATATATTCGAATAGAAAACAACATTTTTGTTTTTTACTGTAATTTATTTATCAAATATTTGCGGACTTGGTGAGAAAAACAGAAAAACTTACATAATTTTTTTTTTTTTTAAATCCTTACTTTTGACCTGCAGTATATGTTTTTTTCTCCCTCTCACTGCACACAAAGTCAATTTCACAATGGTATTACAAGATAAGGTATTACAAGGCATAACCAGTGAACTAGAAGAGAAAATCGTGGTGCTTGATCATTCCAAGATGGAATGTTCCAGAAAATGTCAAATGTGTGATACTAAAATGAGCTAAATTGTAATTTTCTGAAGGAAATAGCCATGTTTGCTGCAAATTAGTCTGTTTGTTAGTTTTAGGTCATATGATTTACAAAAGCAGAAGTCAGTCCAACAAAGGACACCCAACTGACATCAGCAGTTGAAGCCGACTGACCACTTTGACATCAACAGTCAGATAAGACTTGATTGATTCAAATATTGGGAGAAAGGTTACTGAATGTATGTGTATTATATAAATATAATCTGAAAATCTGGGCCCGTATTCACAAAACATTTGATCTTACCACTAAGAGTTCTCCTAAATAGCAGTAAAAGTTTTTAGCTAAGAGTTTTCTCTTAAAACCTATTCACAAAACTGCTGAGACAAACTTTTACTAAGGAATAGACAGAAGTCTTAAGCTAAGAGTAAGGGGGCGGGGTTGAGCTCGTTGGATGATGTCAGCATACTTACTAACTATGCACACAGTCATTGGCTGATAGTCTCTGTTAGAGATTTTTTCATAGAAATATTGTAGAGCTCAATATTATGTTGCCATATTCAAACAAACGTTTTAAAATAAAAATGTCAATTGCCACATTCAAATAAAGATTTTAAAATGCAGGCTAAGTGTCACCAATTAAACAAGTAGGCTATATATTCAGCTAATTGTCAGCCTCTTATATGTATGCTTCTCATAAACAATTAGTTAATATGCATTAGGGATGCCCTCGACTTTTTCTGGTCGACTAGTAGTCGTTCATTTGAAGCATTAGTCGACTATTAGTCGTACTTTTATTAATAAACCATATAAATCATAATAATGAGCCTTTAATTGCCTACATAGCCTAAACGCTCAAGCGCACGCAAAAAAGGCTTGCCACAGCGCACTGGCAAATATAATAATTATGAATGTGTTAGGGAAAAACAGTAAGTACACTGCATTAAAGTTTTAATAATTTATTGTTACACTAGTGCTTTCTGTTTTCGGTTTAAATGATGAAGTCGGCGACACTGACTCGTCGTCTCCGCAGTATGCGCCTGTATGTTTCATACGGATTACATAATCTGAGAATATTTGTTTACTATTTGAATTTTTTTTCATTTAAAAAGTTTCACTCTCTATAGATATATTTTTCATGTCTGTAATAAGGCAAGCGTACACAGAGTAAGTTTCGTGCTCAAGTTCACAGAGACCGAGACGGCAGTAAGCGCATCCTGTTTGCTTTCATTTTTTAACAAAAGTGCAACATTTCGTTGTTATTCTTAGTGCACACGATAAGTTTCGTGCTCAAGTTCACAGAGACCGAGACGGCAGTAAGCGCATCCTGTTTGCTTTCATTATTTAACAAAAGTGCAACATTTCGTTGTTATTCTTAGTGCACACGAATAAACGTAGTGTCTTTACAGATACAAAAGATGCATTACTCATATCTGTATGACCAAAAATGACGAAGTATTTTAAGAGCAAATGATCGCAGCGGCGCCTCCATCTGTCCTGCAGTAG